>NW_009704270.1:0-16085 GCF_000703405.1 Apaloderma vittatum
AAGGGGTCAGTTGCTGAGGGACTTCTTACACTGTTAGGTCAGTGGGGACCCCCTTTCCTGCCTGGCCTCCCCTAAACAGGCTTTGCAGACACACACAAGGTGTCCGTGTGGCTGTCGGTCTTGGTCTCATACCGAGATTCTGCTTGTGAATGGTGGTTCCTGCCCTGTGCTGGACATGGGTCTGTCTGGGGCAGGGAGAAGTCTCTCATGTGCGTACACAAGTGCCCGACTGTGCGTAACACATCCCTGGGAATGCACTGCCTAGGTCTGCAGAGGCTTCCCCGGCTCCTGAAATGGCTCTGTGTTAGCACAGCGAGCTGCACAACGTTGACAAAGCTTCAGAGAGACAAGTCTCAGCTGCTGCAGGTTGATGAGGTGCACTCCTGGCAAGCCCCTTTTTCATAGGGTCTGTTCCCATCATCTCTTGACATGGTCCACTCTGCAATCAGGTGGCAGGTTGCTACACAGCGTGAGGTTATCTCTGGCATCTTCTTTCTCCTTGTGACAGAGATAGTTTTTCCTGTTGCTCTCTGGACACCATTTCTGAGTCCTGATTCCTGTTACTTGCTGCTCTTGGGGTTTCTGACACTCAAGCAGAAGAAGGTCCTGTCTCTTTCACTGACAGACTAGCTGCCTCGTTCCTTTCCTTGAAGAAAGGAATTCAGTTTCCATCTGTAGCTCATGATCACTGATTCTGTGGAAGGCTGAGTCCTCAGTGTTACACACCGGTGTGGTAGTCTGCAGTTGGTATCAGTCTCACTCCTGTTTATGCCTTGCTAGCCTACTTGCAAAGCCTGGTCTCACTTTGTCAGTGTGTGTTGTCTCTGGTTGTGTGACGGGTGCTGTGCAGGGTGTCAGAGGAGTCGGCTTGCTGGAGGTGCAACGTACAGTATTGCCTTTTACTGTCTGGCTTTAATTTTTGTTCCTGCAGGGCTGTGTTTAGGAAAAAAAAGATGCTGTTGCTGTGGTTGAGAGGACTAGACAAGATAGTATTCTTGTGCTGATGAGTGAAGAATTGTCCTTGCTTCTTTCTGCAGCCCTGACCGGCAGAGCCCTGCCCTGATGCAGCACCTGGCCGCAGAGCTGCAGGTCCTCGTCAGTGCCGTTGCTCATTTTGTGGCCAGGTCCCCACCTCCATTTACTACAGCTGACTAGTTCAGCAGCTGTTGCATTTGATTCAGCTATGGAAAGGACACTTCTCTACCCCATGTAATATATATTGTGGTGCATCCTCTTTCTCAGTCCTCTCTTGCTCCTGTTCATTCTGAGAGGGCCTCTGCAGGTCAGCAAGGCAGCATTGCTTTCCTGCCACGAAGATGGTAAAGGCACAGCTCCTTCAGTCTTCAAGATTTCTCTGTCCTCATGGCATTTCCTCTGTGTCAAGAAATAACGTGTGTGTATGTGCTCTGGCAGTCCCAGCCTGGCTGCTGTCTAGAGCCTGGGATGTGGTGAGGCAGAAAGGGCTTTTGTGTGATGGGAGTCCTGTACCTGGAGTCATGGCAGAGTTTGAGGAGCAGTTGCTGACTTCAGCACTGTTAGCCTGGCAGGTAACACTCCTTTAGAGTGTTTCTGTTTTAGGGATCAGTCCTCATCTTGACCAGAAACAAACAGAACAGGAATCCATCTGCAAAACAAGTACACTTGTGTTTCCAAGCATCGTCCTGATTTGGTGGACTCTTGGTATGAAGAAAAAGGCTCCTAGCTGAGCTTGTTTCCTTCAGGGCTTAATCGGGTGGCTTTGGTATATGCTACAGAGGTTGTTTAATTGTTATTTATAGTAAAAAGATAGCAAATGTAGTCCTTGATTAATTTTATCTTCTAATGGTGCTCAGAGACTAGATTGCAAAACATCAATATAGTTTCCCACCAAAATCCCACAATCGGTGCGGAGTGGAATCTATTTTTATTGTAGTGTTGGACATATGTTATTATTGATTTATGATACAAGCTTTGATTAAAACCCCAATCCCTAGCGATTTGCAAAATGATAAAATACATTGTTGCCTGTAGTTTTGAAGAGTTGAATAATTTTATCAGTCTCTCTTCACAAACTCCTTTTAGAAACTGTTTTTACACAGTGACAGCACTTTGTTTGTGGGTGGGCTACTGCTCCTCCATTTTTTTTTTTGCAATGTGGCTAGATTTCTGTGAAAATTATTAGAATTCTGTTGCTAATTGTCTATAAATGCAATATTGCAGAAAGAAATGAAAAAGAAAATTGTTTACTTGGAAACAATTTGTTCAAACTGCTCTTGAAAACACAAACATGGTCTTACTTTTACGGATCAATACATATACTAATATGGTAACATGCTTTCTGTATCATCTAATGATCTATTTATCAGTCATCAAGTATATTTTTTTGGTATGATTATTCAAAGTGCTTTAAAATAGTTGTGAGTAATTGAAAGATTGCTGAGGAGTTATCATTTGTTTACAGAATGGGAGAAACAACCTGGAGACCTTCTCTACAAAGATCTTTGATTTTTAATCAAAGGACAAGATACTGTTAGTTTGGTGGTACATATGTATACCTCAGTGCATGTGAATTATTTTGCAAATTGTCACTTAAGGCGGCATGTTGAGTATTTGTTACTGTCCGTTCTGAATCTCTTGTGTGCAATGTAAAATTGGCTTTCAAAACAGGGTTGGTATCTGACAGAGGTTTGATATTTCATATGTGAAGAGTGTGTACATACAAAGTGCAGATATTTTTGTTAACTATGCTTGACACAGCAGTAAAACACATGTGTAAACCCATACTGACTTTTCCTTTCCAAGTTTGTCTTCTCTTGCCTCCCTCATTCACTCTTAAATTTCAAAAGCTGTTTCGTTTGATTTATTTGTCTGTTTTGTTTTTAAAACCTGTTGGATATGACATTGCTGATACATGTCCTGTTCACAGATCTCCGTAACGCACGGCGTGCCCCGTGCCGTGATACGGTACGGTATGTGTGCACTAGGTAAGATATTGTTTGTGTCGAGTACTCTTGTCGCTGCTGCAAATGGCACGCAGATTTTACGGTTTAGGCCTCCGTATGTGGGAGAACGGTATAGCGAGATCTTGGGGAGGAACTATTTTTAATGTGGCAGGTGAGTGTGGGAAGCTGCTCACGCTAACAGGCCAGATTCTTTTGCTTTTGTTAATGCTGAGTGGGACCCCTGACGAGACTTGCAGATGAAACGTATTGCTCATTACGAGGATGGATGGCAAGAGCCTGACCCCACAGTTTGTGTAACAGTACTAATCCCCAGTTCACCAGAATTTAGCGTTATAGCAACAGTTAAGGCAAGTTTATGGAGACTGGGGAAGTGTTGTGATTCTTTCGGAGAAATACAGAGGCGACATTACATTTTCAAGACAAGAGTACTGAAGTAATGGCACTGTTGAAAATAAAACCCCAAAACCTAATTGTGAGTATAAATATAGGAATGAATTGCTGCTTTGGGTATTTTCTTTTTTACTGCTTGATTCCAAGTTCTCAATGAAAAGAAGAAATAAATATTTTTCCAGGAAAATTCTAGAATGAAATGAAGTAACAATGAGGGACACGTTTATTTAAAAAAAAACAACCAAAACAAACAATCAACAAACAAACAATCCTTGCCTTGTATTTGCTAATGACATGATTAGAAAAGATTTCCCTGGATCAAAAGGTGTGCTGTGGTTTTGCTGTTTAAGAATAATTGTCAGCCTGATACTTATTTGTGCTAAAATAAGAAAAAATGTTAATACTGTGGAGAAGTCATCCTACTTTAATGCATCTGTGTCTGGTTTGAGTTCTTCCCACAATCTTGTTAAATACACGCTTTCAATTTCCTCTGCTAATAATTACATCTTCCCTTTCTACTTTTTGCTTTGGAAAAAGTACAGAATTGATTCCAGAACAAAATACTTCCACTAACATCTTTTTAATGCTTCTTAGATGAGTGATGTTTACAACCCCAGTGGATGAGAGGATTTAAGCAGGTGAGGGAAAGCCTAATCTACAAGACTAATCGTCTTGTACAATTAGTTGTGTATCTGATAAGAGAAAGCCATAGGCATAGCATGTTCCTTTTGTTTCTGTAATACACCGTGACATCCGTGTTCAGGTCTGCATTGTAAAAACCCCCAAGTTTTGAAGAATCATGCCATTGTGACGCCCTTTGCATTAATAATGCTATTTTTGTGTTGTCCACGTTAATGGAGGACTGAATGTCTTCACGATTTTCAGTGTTGTTGAAGTTTACACGCTAGTCTCATGAAACAAAAAATAAACTTAGCATGTTTAAGGATGATTAAAATTCACTCCACTTCTACAAGGTCGTTGATTAGGATATACAGGGTCAAAGTTGGAATAGATGATAAAGACAATTGCTAAAAATAGAAGGAAAGAAGTGTCTTGGGGTAAAAAAAGAAGTTGCAAGGTGAAATGAGGGTAAAATTAAGAGCATGGAGAGATTTGTGTGAACTTGGAGTATTGAGGACATTATGGCTGACTGTGATATGAAAGGAAAGAGGGAGCTATTTAAGTTGCACAGAGAAGAATTGGTTTCCTTATAGCCCAGGGAAGGAAATGGAGAAACAGAAGCAGGAAAGTCAGCTCATGCCCTGGTACAGCTAGGGGAGACTGGGATCTTGAATCCTGATTCTTTCATGTCTTTACCGATATGCCTGCCCACGTACTGGAGCCTTTTTGGCTTTGTTTAATTGGCTGTTTATGAGATGTTGTGAAATTAATTATAAATAGATTTTGGAATTCAGTGTAGACGTGGAAGATATGTCAAGATTTGCAAGTTTTCTATTTCAATCAAACAGAGCAGGAACTTGCTGCAAAGAAGCAGGCACAGTAGCATATTTAGGAGACATGAAGTCTTGAAGCTACACGAGGTAGTATTTGGCATTTGTAAAGTATTAGCTTATTAGTACAGTACTACGTGCTGTGCTTTGAGAAGAGAATAACGTGTAGAGCAACTCAGGAAGAACAACAAAACTCAGCATGGATCTGAAAAATTTGAAAGAAAATTTGAAGAAACTGGGATTCCTTAGCCTGCCCATGGAGGGATGCGTGTTTAGTATGTAACAGGCTGCTGCCGCAAAAAAGACCGGATTGTGTCTTATATCCCTACTGAATAGGAAAAGAAGAAAAGGTTATAGTACAATATTACAAGGATGTTAAAAAAAGCTTTGTAAGGCCAAGGATAAATGAAGCAGTGGAACAAATGGTCTTTAGTTGATCTGGGTTGTAAATGTTGATACCTTGAGTGAAGTCCACCTGAATCTTGAATTACCATAAATATTTACATTTTCTATAAACATATTCAAAGAGTGTGTTAAAAAGATAAGTGTCTGGTGATTATCCAGTTTTGTGTTTCCAGGCAGGTTTTAAAACCGTACAAAATGTGGTGTTATGAATTTGTATCTGCAAAATGCTAAACTCAGATATAGAATTTAAGCCTTTGTGGAGTCCCACTGACTTTTTGAAGAGTGTGTGAGCCTGTCTTCCATCAGTTGGGCTGCTAACAGTTCCAGAGCAAGTTTCATTTGGAGCAATCACTTTATAGCTGTTAGACTCAAAAACGCCAGAAAGCATTGCACGTTTGTGTTCCTTTTTGGAGAGAGATTAGGATCATTTTGCACTCTTTTCTGGAGACTTGTATTTGAAGTAGTCAAAATGGTATAAATTAAGAAAAATTTATCTGAAGCCACTGTTCTAAGTAAGGTGTTTTTCCAGATATTGGTCACTGACAATTACGCTGGGTTCTCTCTAGAAGTGTTCACAGTCACTGAAACTACGTAAGGATGGAAAAACCCCAAACGCTGCTGTTTTATTCTGGCAAAAATAGAAAATAGTTTGCCAAACTAATTACAGTTTAAGTAACTGTGTCATTAAATTGAATAGCAAAACGCTCTGTCATTTCCAGAGAGGAAAATGGTACGTACATGCACACTTTATTTTGAACATGTGAATGTACAAGCGTTTTATTTTAGAAGTAAACAGCCATCAGCAAGTATGGGATTTTATATCTAGTGTTTCCCAGTGAAACACTGAAAGCTCTGTGGTGGTTATGTTGTGTTAAGGGTGTTTATAATGTTGTAAACTTCAATAAGAAATAAAGGTACAATCAGGGAGACTGTGTATCATATGACAAATACTTTTAATATTTTTTCTGTAGAATGAAATAAAAGAATTGACAGGGGAGTAAAGATAACTTCAGGATTGTTCTTTTTCTCAAGCATTTAAATTTTGGGCTTAAAGAGAATGCTTGTAAGTTTGAATAATTTGATTTATGATTGTAGAATACAACTTACAAATAAAAAGGGCTGTGTTATATTGATGTGCTCAATATTTGTAAGATTCAGTAAATATTTCAATTTTGTATTTTATTAGAGGACTGAAACATCAACTTCTGAATACTGAGATGGAACTATTTCATTCTATAAAACTCTATTTCTGCTGTAAAATGAAGCAGGGCAAAAAAAAAAAAGTAATTCCAGGATAAGATCATGCAGACTCTTCTAGATCTGATTGGACCAAAGATGCAGTTGATAAACTTGTGCTAATGTATTTCTAGAAAGAGGATTTTGCTTTCAACATCCATCCATCCATCCATCTATCTGTATCTTTGGCATTTTCCCAAGAGCCAAGCAGGAACCCTATCAGTTATATTGTTAAAATTCAACTAAGAAAAAATATCAATGTGTTTCCTCCCAAATTAAGATGCTGACTTTCTTTTTCTTGAAAATGTGTAGTGAAAACATACAGAGAAGCATGACAGCTTTCTGCATGGAATTAAGCAGCATAGTGATGTCTAAAATCAGCTTGAGGAAGTTGCCAAAATTCCCATGGGACAATCAGTAGAGTCTAACTGCAGATCTAGAAATGTGCATCTTTTTCCAAGGTCCAACTCAGGAGAGTTGAAGACGTTGTTCTCATTCTTGTTTAATGAATTTAACCTGCTTACCTTGCAAGACAAAGCCAATTACAACAGCTGTAAACCAAGAGTGAATCTTGAGCTTTTAGCTAAATCTGTAACATTATATGGAATGTAAGAGGTTGATATTTTTAAGTTGAAAATGTCATTTCATCACTCCAACTCAGTAGAGTTGAAGACGTTCTCATTCTTGTTTAATGGTTTAACCTGCTTACCTCATACGACAAAGCCAATTACAACAGCTGTAAACCAAGAGTGAATCTTGAGCTTTTAGCTAAATCTGTAACATTATATGGAATGTAAGAGGTTGATATTTTTAAGTTGAAAATGTCATTTCATCACTGCAGCTAAGCCATGATAACAGTAAGGTAAGAATTTGAATGGCAAATATTAGCCACTTATCTGCTTAGAGATTTGTTCTTTACCTTGGAATTCAAGCTTGAGTTTATAGATACGCTGTTCACAGGGGTTGTTAAATAGCTGTGCCAAAGTGGTTGAACCACTGTTGTCCCTGTTAGCAAAAAAATTCCGATCTGTTCTGCCCAAGTGGGAAATGGCTAAAACTTGGTATCGTCTACTAAGAATGGACAACAGGTTTTTTTATGAGCATCTTAAGTAAACCGATGCAAATTCAAAAAGATTTGAAATTTATGATCTAAAAGCCTGTAAGGCAGAGGGAATGTTTTCCTGGTATGCTCTATAGTATGATGAATGTAGCAAAAATTAGTTTCATGTTACGCGGGAAGAGTGGGTGTTCTTGTACCTTTGATTTGATGAAAATGTGGCTAACCTGTATCCTATTTCAGAAAAATCAGCGTGCTTTAAGAATTCTTTTAATCATTTTTCGTGACCTATTTAGTTAAGTATCAAAATAGAACTCGAATGTCCCAGAACAGTACATTATTGTGCTGACAGAAGGGATATTATATGTATTGGTATTTTAAATTAATTTACAAAATAAAAGTAGCGTTCCCTTTCACCCCCAAATCTATGTGACAGTAGCTGCCAGCAATCTTAATGCTGTCCAGAAAAAACTTAGTTGGGAGATCATAGACTGGCCTAGGCTGGAAGGGACCTTAGAGATCATCTAGTCCAACCTCCCTGCCATGGGCAGGGACGCCACCTCTCGACTAGACCAGGCAACACATGTTTCTCGTTCTAAGGCCAATACTACCTTGTTTGAGACTCAGGTAAGTTCCAAAAAGTATCATCACCAATACAAATGTTCATGCTGTCTCAGCGAGTCTGCTGTGTTCTGAGACTTTAACGTACTTTACTTTTTTTACAGAAAATTTCATAATTTAGACTGTAACCTGTATTATCCATCTCCTTCAATTACTGTCATCCTTTCCCTTTATTTGAAGAGAAGATAGAAATGTTCGAGCATAAGACTTGACTGTCTATATAATTATCTTTTAGAAAGCTTCCACTTTATTCTGTTTTTCCTCTAAACAGTTGTTATAGTGAAATACTTAACTATGTCCACTTGTTTTTATTGCAATGTTACAGTAGCTTTTGAAATTAAATGTGGCAATGAGCTGTAAAGGCACTCATAAAGTTGTGTTTCATACTCATCCGAGAATCTGCTCATGTGAAAAATGTAATAATAGGTGAATTACATATCTTTTTTTGAGAGAAATATCTGAATGATTCCAGTATAGGTGAACATGCTTTCAAAAATAGTATTAAGCATTGCAGAAGCCTTCGTGCTTATCCTTACCAGTTTCGCACAAGGGAGATTTTTCTGTAGCCATCCAGTGGGCTTTCTTCACTGACAACAAATGTGCCTCTTGGATTTGGAGTAATACCCCTTCCCCCAGTCCTCACCTCATAGGGGAAGGGATGGGAAAAAACTCTGCCGTAGAGCACCCACTATGAAACCTCATGTAACTCGCAGGACTTTGCCCTTAAATGACTTTGGAAGAAAAGGTTAAAACTTTTAAAGAAAAAGCCCCATTCAGTTTTAAGAGAGGATGAGGTGTTTTTCAGCCATCTGGTTTGCGAAGTTTTATTGTATTTATTTCGCTTCACCGTGCCTAACGTTTAGGACGTATCTGACTTGATTTGCTTTGTTTGGCCAATGAAAACATGATTTTTTTTTTTTTTCTAGTTGCTCAGCCATAACTAAGAGTAGGCTAGAGGTTTCTAAATGCAAGCCAGTACTGCCCAGAGAGCAATAGAAAGCTCCAGTTACTTCTGGAGTGGAGAAGACCCATTGAAGAGAAACTTCAGAGTAAACGTGCAAAAACCTAGTAACTCTCCACTGAATATTTGTGAACTGTGATTTGTTTTCACTTCTCTGCCCAGTGCTTGAGCAAAAATAACAGAAGTAGCAAAAGCTTTTTTTGCTTGGCTAAGTATTAAATCACTGAAGATTTAATACCCTCCCAAAATACATTACAGCCAAACCCCCCAAATCTCAAAGCTACCTTACCCTGCCTTCTTCCCCTGGATTTCTCCGTGAATATGAAACTTGTTAATGTATGTATGTCTATGAAAAAAAGTTAAATTAGAGAGAACAGACAAAACTTCTTAAACGATTTTTTTTTTAAAAAATCTATAAATATTCAAGTGAATACATTTAGTGAGAGTTATTACCAAAATATGGAAGTGTGTAAATGTGTAAAACTTGACTGAATGTTTCCTTGTTTGAATTTTGTTAATTCTTGTGTGAATGACTCGGAACAGTATAATTCAGTGTTGTGCACATTCACACCACTTATAGATCTTGGGTAGTTCAACACCAAGAATGTAGGTTTTGATGAAGCATCCAGTGTAGGATCTGAGAAAGTCTGATGGGAAAGTAGTGCTCTTGTTTTGAAACCTTTTTTTTTGATCTTAAAGCCTAGAAATGATGATTCCAGAAGTGGTCTGGTATTTGGAGCGACTTATCACATAATAATTTTTGAGCAGTGTTTCGATGACAATGCTGGAAAAAGGTAATTTCTACATCGCCAGTTCCTGGTGACTCTTGGGCTACTAAAATTGCTATCTGTGGCACTCATCAGAAGTTATGCATTATTTCTCGTTCATTTGTTTGTGTCAGTCTGGTCTCTCTTGGGCTTGTGTATGAAGGATGGCTGTACAGAATACCAGCTGTGGGGTCGGTAGCGTCAGAGCCTTCTCTTCTCATTCCTTAGTTCCGTGTGCTGACCTTACATAAGGTTTACCCTTAAGAAAATTGGGGTGATCTACTCTGTGCTTGGCATTGCCTACGAATACGTAAAGTGGTTTATTATAGTGTGGATAAGATGCTGTAAAGAAGCCACCAAGGTTAGGTAGATGCATTTTTTGTTTATTTGTTTAGGCAAAAAGTTTTGTAAGCTTTTTGGGATAAGAACCATATTTTTGTTCTGGATAGAGTCGATCCTGAAGGGGTCCTGATCCATGACTGGCCAATTCAGGAGCCAGGATAGCACACATGAGTAACAAACTTGTTTACTGGTTTGACTGCAAACAAATAAGATTGTGGCAATAAAAAAAAAAAATCTACTTCTTTTAGCTATTTTGTTACTCTCCTGATTGCTCATGGAAATTACTGAGTTATTGCAGCATAACCGTTATGACTAATCACGTAAAGTGCTTGCTGTGAGAGTGCAAATAATAGCAGTTATAAATTGTGAATGGACAGAATTAAAAATACACTTAGTTTGTGCTTTTATTTCTAAATTTTTTTAAGACTAAAACCTTTTAACTTTCTCGACACAACAAATGCTGTTTTATGGATATGAAATTAAAAAGTTTTAGAGGATTATGATTAATCTTGTTCAAATATTGTAACCCAGAGACTGTTATTTTGCTATCTGCTATACTTTAATCTTTGATTCTAAAAATTTTCATTTCACAATGATTGCAGAAATAACTGTTTATATAGTACTTCCATTATGAACATTTATTAAAAATTTAAAATGTCATTAAAGTACTCTGGCAGATTGTCTTGAGCAAAACCAAAATTGATAAACGATCTGTGTAGAATGTAGTACAGTTTTGTTAATGCTTTACAGTTATAGTACAGGTTTTAATAACTCTTTACTAGGAGTGGGTTTAATTCTGCTACTGATATAGTTTATATAAGAAAATAATTTATAATGAGTATATATACAATGACTAGTTTAGTTTGGTTTTTTCCTATCTGCAATGTAACTGATTATTTCCCTGCTAACATTTAGTATTTTTCCAGAAAGCTTTTCTTGTATATTAAGAAAGGGTGAACTTTTTCTGTCTATATATATGCAAATATGAAAATATATTTCGTTCTAATGGGAATTTTTTTTAAAATGTCTGTCTGCTGGTGAATATTGAGTTCAACTGAATGTTTACAGCTTTCAAAAAATACAGGACTAAGTAAGTTTTCCTTTGGTTTTCTTATAAATACTGTGTTTTAGTACTAGTTGTACTTCATTTAAACTATCAAACCTCAGGCTTTGTTTTCAGATGGCAGGTGCTGAGAATTTCCTAATGACCACAAGGCAGTAAAATCACACGGAGATTTATTACGATATTCTAAGCCTTAAAGCAGCTTCCAACAAGTGTTAAAAAGGTTGTAGTATTAAAAATATCGACAAACAAACAAAAACAAGAAAGAAAAAGTAGTCTTTTTCCTTTTCTTATTTGGAATGGGAAAGCGACTCAATCCACGGTCAGCAGCGGGATTCCTGCACAAAGTCAATTTTCAAGTGTTTTATTTTAGGTATCTTGATTGGTAGGGATAGGAATACAAGTGATAGAAAAAGTTCTATCATTTGGAAATGCTAAGATTACAGTTGTGTTATGAACATAAGCAATGCAAGACACCTGTGAATTGGCTATAATGAAAAGAGCAAAAAAAACTCCATACAAAGTCTTTAATAATTGTTGTCAGCTTTTATGGTTCTGCTATAGTCTTGCAATCTTGTAGTTTCAACACCAAGAAAACACCTATATTCTAGATTTAAAAAAGTAAAAATAAAATAGGCAAGTAAAAAAGTAAAAATAAAATAGGCAAGATTTTAGCTCTCATGGTGGAGATGGAAGATGTGACAATACCAGTCTTGATAATCTGGAAGGCAAGAATGATCCTATGAGTGCTTCTTTTTGAATGTTGTCTTTTGAGCTAATGTCTTGATTTTTAGATGCTCCTTCTGGTTCTTGATATCCTTTTCCTGTAAAAAATACCATCTCTCCCTAGGATGGTTTTCTCTCTGCTGGCTTGGATGCTTGTTGTCCGGGTCGTGCTCCTTTCCAAAGCTGTGCTCCCGTCGTGTTTCCTCCTGCACTTCTTTTGCCTGTGCTTCATCCAAGTGGATGGATTAGAAATGCCTGTTTTTTCTTTTTTATCTAATTTTTTTAATAAAGGCTAATTAAGCAATTAATGCTCTAATACAAACAATTAGGAATTGATTTCTAATCTAATGCCTGGATTTAAGGGCAGGTGAGAGTTAAGTGGCTGCTGATGGAGACACACTTTTCAGAGCACCTTCTGCACGTTTTTTTTTGCTTTCTTCAAGAAAAAATAAGGACTACTAAATATTACCTGACCTGTCCACAGCTTTCATGTGCTAGTTACATTCACCATTAGGAATAGTTTTGGGTAATGCCATTGATGATTGCCCTGAGTGTTGGCATCCCGAGTCTGGGCTTTTCCTGAGCTTTCAGTTTTGAGGCTGTAAAGTCTGGATCGTATTTTGAGGTTGTGTCGTTGATCGTTTCTTGCCTAGTTTCTGGTCAAGTTGAAGTTGTGTAGATTAGGAGTTGTTCTGGAAATGAGGCAATTCAGGAGACAGAGGGTGTGATATTGTGAAAAATAAAGAAAAAATGAATACAGAATAAATCTTAACTATTTTGTAATAGCAGATAGTGAATTTCAATAAAATTATCAGGCACTAAGTTAAAAACAAGAGAGAAATGCTTTTTTCCACAAAGTATAGAGTTCAAGTGCAAGTGATGTGGGATATTGTAGAGGCCATAAGTGTAAATAGGTTAAAAAGGAATTAGGTAATTAAGTACAATGATCCTAATTCAACAGATGCAATCACCAGCTTAGGAAAACTTGAAACTGCTGATTAGCAGAAACTCGAACTGAATACCAGAGGAAAGACCATTTGCTAGTTCTCTTTTTTTTTTCTTGTACTGTGAGAACCAAGTAGTGGGGCAGCCTGAGACAAGATACTGGATTTCAAAGATTTCTGAAGTTCTGCTTTTGCTTTCCTTCCTGGGGTCCCTCCAATGGGTTTTGTCATTGTTAGCTTTGCAGTGACAGATTATGTCTTGGATGCTTTTATGGAAAGAGAAATATTTATCTTTGGTTTTACCAATGACTTGTTCATCTGTAGGTGAGATTGTTAAAAATAGCAGCTGATCCAAAATGATGTGGGGTAGCCAAAGAAGTAATTTTCTTTCTGATCAGTTTTTTTTCTGTTGGGTTGACTGTGTGAAGAAAAGGATGTTCTCGATTAAGGGGTCCAAAATATAGGAAATTATAGCTTGTCAAATATTTGCTGGTTTAACAGTGGGCAGCAGTGACCTGGAGGAGGTCTGTTCTTGCTGAATTCAGTAGCAAAGGAAGAGGGCTCTCGTTCTGCTCTGCCCATGCCTTCTCATTTTCTTGTAGGCAAGTGAGCAGTCTATATGTGGACAACTTCACAGGCTTATGAGCTGCTGTCCTTCCCCAAATCACCTCCCTTTACTCAATTTTTGGAGTTTTGTTAATGTCGTAGCTCTAATTGTCGTCACAGATCTGATTTTTTTTTTTTAGTGCAAATTGTTTTCAAGCAGTTTTGATCATGGTTCTGAGTGTGTTGCCCAGCGGTTTACATGCTACAGCTTGGCGGGACATGCCAAATACTTGCTTTTTACAATGGGCAAGTAGTTGTGTATTCTTTCGCAGATTCAATTATGAACTTGAAAGGAGGGCACAAGGCTGCCACTGAGCTGAAGAGAGTCACTGAAGGAGCTGCTGATGCATGCCAAGTGCTTTCACTTTAATTGTGTTGGGTTTTGCTTGGCTGATTCATTTGGTTACCAGCTGCATGTAATTCAACTTGATGGGCTCTAGATGGTATATAGTTTGTCTCTTTGCTGCTCTTCTGCACACTTGCTTTGAATCTTCGTTGTCCTTTACTTTGGCAAGGAAGGGAGCTCGTGGCTGGGATGATGACAGCCGTGGCTCCTGCACGGGCGAGCAGCACTGTAGCCTTTCTGGGAGTTACAAAATTTGTTGGTTTCAAAGGTCTCCACAATTTTTGGCGCTTCACTCTTGGCATACCAAGATAAATTTTTTGTCTCCATTTAGTCTGCAATTTCACATAAGAGAATCCTGGTCTCTAGACTCGTGCAGTATAGTCATGCATACTCTTAGTAGGATCTGTTTTTCAGAGGCATAAATGCTCCATATGTTGGAAAATCAGCAATTGCTTTTCTGATTGTTTTGACAGTACCTCTGCATGCAAAATTCATGGTCATTGTTTCACATGTATCTTAGATGGATCAGGAGAGACATGAAACCAAATTTCTAGTTTATGCCAGTGCAAATATTTAAAAATGACATTCAAAACAGTGTGCAAGGAGGCTAGAATAAAAATTGAATGGAAAAAGATCTGTAGAAAAAAGATGTCTATGAAACATTTTCCTCGCGGGACTGTGTAAGACTAGATGCTGTGCTGAAATATTGTATTGTATTGTAAGAAGAAAGCCTAAGAAAATATTCTCTGTGTCAGGATTAAGGAATTAAGTTCTCAGATTTGGATTGTGTTTTCTGAGAAATGAAGCTTGAATTCTATTTTAAAGATTATTGCTCAGGTTTAAAAGTTTGGTCTTAAAATTCTCCAAATAATTTACCACTATTTAAATTTCAGTCTCTAGGTTTGTATCTGATCTGTAATAAAGAAATGTCCAGATAGAGAAGTTTTTCCATACAAATTTTTTGTTTATTTGGATTGTAAGACTTGGCCAAATTTTATTCGGGTAGGTGCAGTGCAGTGTAACTTGATGGAAACCAGTGGAGTTGCCCAAGATTAATATTAAAGCTAAAAAGATATTAAAAGCCTCATCATCAGGACTAGATTATCACTTGGCGTGATTGCGCGTATGGTTCTGTACAATATTGGTTTTCTGATCCTGACAGCTGAGAGCTACAATAGCAGCAGTCTGAAATTAACTTAGCAACTCAGGATCCTAATCATTGGGTTTTGTCCTGCTTCAGCTGTCTGCACTTTGAGCCAGCTAAACCAAGACTGCATCACTTGCAGATGTGTGAGTGTGATAGAGCTGATTGATGGGTCAATTCAGGATTCATTCAAAGCTGAGAATCCAGCTGGGAGTTGAAAAAGCAAGAAAGCCTTTCTTCCACATATCTACATGGAAAGTATTGGGCAGAAGGTGAGCTCTAACTCTTGAAATTTAAAGGATGTGTACGCCACAAATTTTCAGAGACATTTAGACATCAAAAATACATGCAAGTTCCTACTGAGATTTCAAAAAAATAAATCCGTAACTAGGTTTGGCGTAGTATTTTCACTGAACGAGGCTCTTGGGCAATCTATCTGATAGCAAAAACCCAACAACCACAAAAAAATCACGTAACTTAAATGCTGTAATTTTCTGACAAAATAATGCAAAATTAACCCTGAAAAACTGATATGTTAATAAATGTACAGTCACTGAAGGAACTCTAAACATACGTGAATTCTCCTGGCTTGTAAAACCGATGAGTTCTAATATATCTTGGTTTCCGTTTCAGTATACTTGCAGTGTTATACTAATGAATGAGAATAGATCTCTCTTGAAACTATCTAAAAATCTAAGAGGAAAACAAGATTAAAATAGACTATTTAACTAAAATGATCTTCAAGCTCATTTAAATAATGTTTGTATCATTTTTATTTTAAATTGATCTGCTTTGCAAAGGGCACAGTACAAAAGAACCTGGAGAGAGAGCTATGAAGGCAAGATGCCTGTGGCAGTCTGCTGTACATTTGGTTAGTCAAATGCTTAAAGATGCTTGTTTCCCTGGGTACCTTTTAGCTTTCTTCCCCTTCAGCAATGATGAGTTGGTTCTCAAACTCTTTTTTTCCTTGTGATCCTTCTAATGGGATCCTTTCTGCTGCTGGTTCTCATTTGGAGAGGAAAAAAAAGCAACAAAAAAACCCCCAAACAAAGAACACCCCCAGACAAAGAACCCCCCCAAACAC
>NW_009704270.1:16312-21112 GCF_000703405.1 Apaloderma vittatum
TGCTGAAAAATATCTGAATTGCTGCTATAATTTTTACTTCTGTTTCCAAAATGTTTTATTTTGATGACTTCTAAAACAAACAGGGAAAAAAGTAGAGGGACTCTTATTTTTCACCTCACAGTATTCTCTTAAAGCATGGATTATCTAGTTGCAGTTTCTCTCCAGCAGTTGTGTAAGCACTTGGACACGTTATCTCCCACTTCACCCCAGTGAATCCCAGCTGGGCTGGCTGGTGGACCTTTACGGTACCGTGCAGAAGATGGGGATTACTGGTATGTTACCGAGGTTTTATGGTGTTGCATAATGCTTTGAAAAAGTTGCATAATAGGTTACATGGGAGTTGTGATTCTTTTCTTGTTAATTTGCCTAATTAATTTTTTTGTAATTCACAGAACTTCATCTAGCTCCTACAGTAATTGATGGAATCTTCCTCCACCAAAATCTTAGAGCGCAATGGAGTGCTTTCTGTACATGCCAACCTGTAAGGTTGTCTTGTGTTGCGGTTTTTAAATTTTTTTAGTATGTTTCTTGTTTTCAGGTTTTTATGAGAGAAGGGAGGTGTGTAGTGTTATAACTAAAATTTTTAGAGTGGAGAGGCTTTAGTTGATAAGACCACTTTGCAGAAAGTAAGTTGTAACAAAAGAGTAAGGGTGCGTGAGTTGGCTGATCTGCTGTGGGAGCTCATTCTAGCACCAGACTGTCTCCAGCCACAATAATCTTTCCGCTCCTTCCTCAAATACTTAGTGATCTGTGTTAGGAGAGCATGGTGAAGTCTTCACGCTGTTCATAGACTGCCATTCAGTCTTTGATCTACCTATACTTGGTTTGTTTAGGATCACGGTCTTCAGTTAGAGTCAACTAAATATTTTGAAGGAGTTGATCCTGGGCCGGGGATGCTGAAGGTAGCCTAAATGCAGGTAATTAGAAGTGGCTGGCAACAAAAAGGGACTGCAGCCATGCATAATCAGTTGCATTAAATGACAGTAACTTATCTAGATGGAGAAAATGGAGTACTTTGACTGTAGTCAAATTTTGAAATGGAAGGGGAAGTATTTCCAAGTTACTAGGATATACTTTCTACATGTTGATCATGTTTGTAGGTTTATTTTTTTAACGGATACGTTTTTTTTTCCTATTTGTAATTTGACACTAGTTTATTGACTGCAATTTCAAAATAAGAATGAAACATTGACTTAATTATTATTTATGCAGGACAAATATGGTCATTTTCCTAGCATAAATATCAAGGCTTTAAAAGAAAAAAAAATTTTGCTACTGAAGGACTGTGTTCACTTAAGGAGCCAGAATTTTCTCCAACTAGTTATGATTGGGAAATGGATTTAATAGTCTTTCTCCCTCTGGAAAAGACTTGTTAAGGCTGAATGATATAAAGTTTCTGAAAATAGGGCAACTGTTATTAGAATAAATGACAAAAAACATAGTGAAAGACACTTATCATCTGAATAATGTATTTTTGCTTGGAGACTTATTTATATTTAGTCTTCGTGTTATAAATTTCGCAGTTGTAATTTTGTGGTAGAAGAATCACAGCAGTGATACACTTGTAACAAAGATATTCCCCGGCTCCCTGTTATAAAATTTAGATGGTGAAATACAGGGATGGAGATCTTTTCTAATGTTGCCTAAGTGATTTTAATGCTTATTAATTTTTACTGATATCTGAAAGTCTCCTGAATATGTAGCTTTATCCCCTTATTTTTACATTTTATTTATGACCATTCAAAACCACATTCAACTCTACTTTTGTTCCTGATGTGTTAGAGCCTCATATAGAACCTTGTAGCATTTGGTTTTTATTTCCATTTTCTTGTCTTTCTGACAAGATTAGATTGGTTTTGTAAGTCATGTCACCTATCAAGGAAGATTTTTCTTTCCTTATGTGGTTATCTCCTGCTATGGAATGAAGAAAGAAATGTGTGCTTGGTTGTTATTTGATTCTCTTTACCTGATTCCTTTAGGCAAGACATGTTCTTTGCTTTACAATTAAAAGGTAATATAGCTGTGAGCCATCATCTGGGAGATGGATAAGATTAGTACGGATATTTACTTCCTGACAGTGCAGAGGATTTTTTTATTGTTTCTAGCAATTGTGCTAAGAAAGAGTCAGCTCTTGTCTTGTATTTTGTTCAGTCTAGCAATTCTGGGTGTCTGGAAAGTTGGGTTTTCATTTTTGTTTTAATTTGTTGAGTTTCACAGCCTTTAATAATCTTGCTGTTTGAAAGTTCTTACTGCAACACATTTAATGAACATTTAACTGTCTGGATTTCATAAAACTTTCGGGGGACATTTGATTACACCTCTTTGCCAAATAAGGCTCTTCAAGCTAAGTTCAAAAGTTGAATTTTCAGAAGTCAAATCCTGCTTTACAGCCTAAATTATTCATATTTGTGAAATGCATTTAGGACACTTAAAACCAGTTAGCTGTTGAAGCACAGGTATTAGTAAAACATAAACAGAAGTGAAAGTGGGAATGATCCATCCTTTCCCAGAAAGATTGGTTACTACCTCTTTAAGTAGTATTGTAATGCTTATCACTGTAGTACTGGAGCTACTTGCAAAGAATGATGTCATGTCATTGTCTCTCAAAAGTAGAACCGTCATTGTTCTTTCATGCTATGTAATAATGATAGAATGATAGAATCATAGAATGGTTAATATTGGAAGGAACCTCGAAGATCATCTAGTTCCAACCCCTCTGCTGTGGGCAGAGACACTTCTCTCCCACTAGCCCAGGTTGCTCAAAACCTCATCCGACCTGGCCTTGAACACCTCCAGGGATGGGACATCCACAACTTCCTTGGGGAACCCGTTCCAGTGCTTCATCACGCTCGTGTTGAAGAATATCTTTCTCATATTTAATCTAAATCTACCCTTTCAGTTTCAGGCCATTGCCCTTTGTCGTATCACTACAGGCCCTTGTAAAAAGCCCTGATGAGAGACTCCTTCGTGGATTCCTGGATTCTTGTTATTACAATGATTTCGAAAATTAAAACCCTATTGCAGTTATTTTACACAACTGAGGAGTAAGATAGTCACTCATTCCATGTAGTTTATACATAATGGAAAATGCACTGAGGAAATACATTCCATGGTATTGGTTCAGGTTCTGCATTTTGGTTATCTTGGGGGCTTCATTAAATTGAAAATAAATACATGTGTACTTGCACTCACAAGAAATCCTTTACAGGTAACTATTCAGGAGTAAACTGAAGTGCAGCGAAAGAGGAAAGGGTGTGTGCACTAAGGTAAATAGCCAGTAGAAATACATGAACTTTTGCTAGAGCTTTAATTGCTTTTGTTGCTGTTCATGTATTATGGAAGTGTGTTACAGGAAATATTGCAAATGTCTTCTGACAAAAGCTCTGCTGTTCAACCCTGTGAATTCTTCTGGAGGACAAACTGTAACCAGAAAAAGCGTTTTCTTCAGATACATCAGCTAATTTTTAGGGTAACAAACTCTACACGATCGTTGCGGCTCTTGTGAATTTGAGTAGAACTCATGTTAATATGGTCTGCCCTGGATGCTTAGTGTGTTATCCTCTCTAAGTAGGTATTTGTTAGTGCTGGGCAGTGGCATGGTATGTTCTTGAAGAAAGTTTGCTTCAGACTGAATCTCAGAAAGGTCATAACTAGGGAGAGGTGAAAGACCTTACAACTGAGTGCTCAGAAGTTGGTGTTAATAAGCTTACACTTAAGCGGTGAGCATTAGGGATAATACTGTTTGTGAACCTTGCAGCCCGCTGGGGGTTTGAGCCGGTTCCAGCAGTTCTCTTCAGGCCTCTCCTGAAGGTCGGCCGCCATCTTGGTATGGAAAAACTTGCTAAGGCAAAGTTTGCAAATGTGATTTGCACGCTTGTGTCTGTGTGAGGGTAAAATAAACCCAGAACTGCAGGTAGTTTTGTGGTAGTAGTGTGACACTGTCCCTCTGCTTACTATGTCTACTCAAGGGAGTATCCGGTTAACTGGGGTACACCAGGACACACACGCAGCTGCGCTGCTCCTGGGCCAGCAGCTGATGCAGTGTTGTGCCGGTGCACCCGCTCATCTGAAATCACTCAGGTGTCTGATATTTGACAGGACTAAAGCTTCTAAGTTTCCTGGGCACTTTTGGGCTTTGTTTTCAGATGTAGACTCTTGAACTTGGTGCTGGTGCTCAGTGCAAGGGTGTGGGTTAGGTGCCTCAGTAGGGTGCCCGAGCATCGGCCTCCTCCCACAGCTCCCTGACCATCATCTCCTGTGGGAGAACGGTGGCCGCACTCCTGGCTTTCCTTGTATCAGTGTTTGAGTCGTTAATATGATTATGCAGGAAATGAGGAGGCCTAGGTTCTGCTCCCTTCCCTTTTAAAAAACGGATAAACCCTAGTTTCTCTTGTCCCTGAAAAGTGTTTCAGCTGTGAACCAGCTCTTGCCCTGCTCTCCCATTGGGGCCATTTTTAGAGGTGTGGGAAGAAACTGCTGAATCCTTTCAGGGCGAGAAGAGAAACGTGCCTACATCTCCCATATTAAAGTGGAACAAACAAGGATGGATGGTGTTACAGTACTGCCAGAAAACAAAACAGTGGTCATCTCCATGGTTTAGGTAGTATTGGACTTGCATTTTTCAGAGAACAAGAGAAAGGTGAGTGGACACATGTGAGATGAGAGCAACGCCTGAGCCTAAGCCCTTGGCTGGCTTTAGGCTCTGCTTAGGCAGCCCTGTTGAGACCAAGATGCCTCACATCAGAACTTTAGCCACAAATGCAACTTAAATATACATATATATATATATATATATATAAA
>NW_009704271.1:0-8797 GCF_000703405.1 Apaloderma vittatum
TGGAGCAGGGGGAGTGAGAGAGCGGCTGTGTCGGTCTCTGGCTTCCGGCCAGGGTCAAACCACGACAAGGGTCAAGAGTGACTTCCTCAGAACTGCTGCTATGAGAACACTGTCATGAATATTCACTGTAATGAATACGCATGTGCAAAAATTTTTTGCCACCAAGCTACCTTTCTCTTTCCCTATACCTGTATTAAAAGCCTACTGTTAAAGATGTTACACCTGGGAAATCTCTGCTGCCCTTTAAATCTTTAGAGATGCCCTGGCTGCCTTAAAACCCTTTAAATGTGAGCTGTAGATGTTGTGTGAATGCAGCTAACTTTTGTTTCATTGCATAACCCAAACTGACAGAGACTCTGCAGGTTCCTGTATAAAATAGAACTGGGAGGTTTTACACTGTTCTTTTGCCTGGTTCAGGCCCATTGCTATCCGGCTCAGCACTCAAAAGAAGGGTTTTGGTATTGATGAGTAAATGAACACTGGGGCAATTTGCTTTCAATACGATGTGCCAGCAGTACCATCATGATTTTTTAATTGGAATCTTAGCACTTTAAGAGGACTGCGCTAAAACCTGACAGCACCATAAATATTGCCAACATGCTGCCTATGGTCAAGAGAAAGGTGCAGCAGAAGCAAAGTGGTTGTGTATAAGAAGCTAAGCATGCAGTAATCAGAGATGTACAAACTCAAAGTAGTAACTGCCTACACAGTTCTTACAGTTCTGGATTGGGACATGAATCAGAATTTATAATCAAACATTACAGACAAGTATCCTCAACCAGTGACAGCAAATGAGGAAGAAGTCGTCCCTGAAGCACTCTAAAGACTTCAAAGGGATAGTTTATAATGAAAAACTATTTAGGTAGTATTATCAAGTATTCTGTTTTCAATGATTTTAATTCTAGCTTCTTTATTTTGAATTACATAAAGACCTGAAAGTCTGCTGGGTGTATTTGATGTGAATAAAACTCTTAAGAGAAAGCAGTAATTTATGACTGTATTTGTCTTGCTAATCGTGGGCTACGTATGGACAGCTAAGTACTTGTAACTTTCCACCTGGTCACTTCCTTGAGGAAACTATTACCACATGCTGAAACATTCTGCAAGCAGGATACATACAAGTGAAAAGTGCACAAATAAGTTTATTGTCTTATAAAAAATAATTATTTAGGACTAATTAACTACTTGGCTGAACATTAACATGCTTACCACCCTAATGAGATGCTGTGTTTTTGCTAGCCAGGCAGGTCGAGAAGGAGCAACCTTTGCTGCTTCATGGAATGGTCTGATTCTTGATGTTCTTCAGCTGCTCTGTACCACAAGCCTTGATTCAGGTAGCTGAATGCTTGACTTAGGGTGATGCTCTCAGCCTTTGAGAAAAAATTTTGTAAAACCTGAACTGAAACTCAGTGTCATGCTAAAACAAGCCCAGTCTTTCTGTGTTTGCAATTTTTAGCAGGTGCAAGCCAGAAAACTAAAATGACATGGGCTTGGCACTCTACAGACATTGGGTTGCGTTTTGGCACCACCTTTGAAAGGTTGTTCCTGAAGAGCAAGCAGTTGGTTTCTCTGAGTTGGTACCTACTCAGATACAATAGAAACAGGCACAGAGGACAACATGTAGACTGGAATCGCAAAAACCACCATCCTCTGCATCTCCTCAGTAGTTTCCCCTTCTCTCACTATCCTGCAGATGTCTCACTGTGGTTTTGTACATCTATCTTTTGACTAGCCTCAACCTCAGCAGGACAAGGTAAAGCTTGACAAATACCTTATATATCTACCTCTGTCTTTCTCTGAATCAGCATCAGAGAAGCAGCCCTTTGATGAATCTTCCAGTTTACTTTTCAAGATTTGCATATCAAGATTGCAAATTCTCCTTAGCACACATATGCTGTGAGTGTGACCATGTCCGTAACTCCCAAACATTCTACATTTATTTAAGAGAAGTATAAAATCATAACAGGCTTCTTAGCAGAATCTGTCCACTTGTGGACAGATTCTGGCATAAGCTGAGATTTCAAGTGACAAATATACCAGAAAAGATGCGACTAATAATAGACCTTGTGATAAGCAGGTGCTTCCAAAACTGGTGAGAGTTATCAATACATTGCTTTCAGTTGCACTTTGTGTTTTCTGACTGCTTGTCCTCTTTTGCATTTCAGCACTGTTTGGTTTTGCATATTAATTGTAAAATCTGTTGATCTGTATCAACAGACCACTTATTAACACATCTTATTTATAAATTTTTAAAGATAAAAGTTATAAGACATAGTAGAAAGTACAAATGCTGATTTAAAAAGATTAATTCATTAGGAATGTCCATTAAACTGCATCATCTCATCCTACAGTCTTCTTCTGTACCAATCTGCGATTTTTGAGTAAAAATATACTCCAGAAGAAAGCTTCATTTGTCATACTTCAAAGGAAATAAAAAAAAGGCCTAGATTAGTCATCTCAAGACAGAGTTCAGTTGGCAAAATAAGCATTCATAACCTCATCCATGGTAAAGGACACATAACATGTGGAACTCCAATATAACTATTTGACTCAAAAAAAAGTGATGCAGGCTAGTAGAAAAATCGTCTTGCTTATTTGTTTTCACAGCAGAACTTGGAGTGGGATATTTCTTGAATAGTTATCATGAAGATTTTGTATATGCGATGAATATATAAAAAAGCAATTTACTTACCTCCTTGGTGCTCAAAGCTCTTATGTAATGCTAATATCCAAGAATGTGCACCTTGGATCCTGTTCTTAATTTAGCAGGATTTTGTTAGGCTGCTCTCGTTAGCTTAAAATGTAGACCAAAGAGAGGAATTTAAGTGCAACTATACAGTAATGTCAGCTCTCCATGCAATAGCCGGTCTTCATTTAGGGATAATGTGTCACCACCCCTGGACTGAGAACTCAGAAATGATACATGTCTGTTTTGACATCGGTTGTAATGTTCATCTGCCAAAATAAAGGTGGGAACTGAACACAAAATCTACAAGTAATTAGCAGCTGGAACTTGCATAGAGTTACATGAAAATCAACATGAACCTTTCACAACTTAAACAGGAAAGTTGTCTGCTGTTAGAGATGGAACAATATGGTTCCCCAAGGAAGTACTCGGAGACACTCAGCTGCTTGGCTCTGAGGGTTATAAACTTTGACCACTCTAACTTTTCCAAGTTGCTGCCCTCTCACCACATTTCTTCACCTCATCAAAGCCTATGGAAAATATGAGAAGTTGATTAGTCCAGTAACCTGGTGGCAGATTTGTGAGGGAGCCTATTGTCCCATGTGCTGTAAAGTGTAAAAGTATTGGAGCTCAACAGCTTCTCAGGAAGAAAAGCACATTGATCGGTGCTGATGCCAAGTTTATAGGGGTAGCTGGCCATCACAGTAGTTTTATTCCCATCCTCTAACATTATTCCTTTCCCCTGTACAATTTTCTCTCCAGATTGTTTTGATAAGAAATCGTCAGTGCAGCATCATAGAAAATACTTTGGGAAAGAACCCTTCTTGGACACTAACTAAATAGATAGGATGCAAGAAATTAGTGTTCATTTTTAAACAATGTTGTGGAAGTAATATTTTTCAAGTATAGTGCTACCACTGTTCCCTGTCTACAGAAACACAAGTTTATATCTTTTGATCATTTCCCAATTTTGATTTATGATTTTCGTGTCCCTGCTTTTCCTGTGCAGTTTCCCTCTCTTTTCAAAGAAAATAGAGAAGAAACTTAAGAAGGTAAGTAGTTTTGCATATTAAAATACCTCATCCAACACTTTTCACAGAACAGTTTAGGAATATTCATTTCACTGGCCACTCCCCACTTAAAAATATCCCACTCTTTCTTTCTGGGAAAAAACAGGATTTCATGAGCACTGCATTTATTTCAAATCAGCCCCTGCCTAAGTCAATCCAAAGTCTAAGTTCTGAGCTGATGTTGTCTGTGCATCAAAACAGCTTGTGGTTTTATACCTTCCCAATTCAGATTTTGATTAAAAAAAGCCAAACCTAACCAAAAAACTTAGACCTTCTTTTGCTTCTTTGTGCCAGTTTTTCTGCATCCACATCTGTGTACAGAACAGCACTTGTAGGACTGCAAGTAATGAACTTCTGAAGGTTCATTTCCACTTGGACAGATGCCTTCAGGCAAAATCAGGCTGATTTGTGCATATTTTAGCATACCAAATTGCTTTATAAAATATGCATGTCATAATTTGTGAGAGGAGTTTTTCAAAGTGCTGTAAAAAGAAATAAACTACTTTAATGCTGGATCAGAAAGGAAACAGGCTGCAGTAGGAACTTATCAAGGCATTTGCCACAGCAATTTTATCAGAGTCAAATACAGCGGGTAGGCAAACATCAAGGAAAGAAGACTGGAGTTGTAAATTCAGTTTGTCTCAGGATCATCTGCAGTAGCTAAGGCATGAATGTTATACTGTCTATACAACTTTGACAATGAAAAGGAAATGTAATTTTGCTTGAGAACTAAAAATCAATCCAAGCATTTGAAGAATGAAGAAGGGCCTCCAAAACCCTCTAATCTGCAAGCTAGTGCTAGGAAAGGAGTTCTGCCTCAACACTGGAGCTGGACAACTGGATTATTAAGACTTCTTGTGCAATTTATACATAGCTGACCTTGATAACTGTGACAGCATATGAAATACCTAGGATAAAAGTCTCAATGCAAATGACTTCATCCTGTGTACACCAGCAAGGCTTTTCTACAGCTGCTGTAGTTTTGTGGATTACACCAGCCTTATCTATTGTAACTCTTGATGCTTGCTGGTGTTCATAAAAAAGTGTGATTTTATATTTTTTTCAGACAATGATTTGTACTATTCAACAGGAAACTACATTAATATAAACCCATGTGCAACAGCTGGTCTGATACATGTAATTGTGGCACCTTTATCATCTTCATAAAAGACATTAAAAAAAATTCATTTTTTATCAGGGCTTCCTGTTGTTTCATTAAACCTAGAGGGAAAAGGCATTTTAAGCAATGGATATATCAGTTTCTGTTCCATTTAATCTGCCAGATCCTTTAACTGTCAATTAGGTCAACACTTCCTGCTTAGTGTTGGGGGAGGGAGTCTCTTTCTCTGACTCTTTGCCATTTGCTCTTGGGAGGTAGATAGTCCATATGGCTCCATTTGAGCCAAATAACCAGAAGGCTTCTTTTCTAAGTCATAAACAGCTTGTTGGCTGACTTTAGCAAGGACATGTTTTTGATGATTTGTGCTGTTAACAACAGGTAACTCACCAGCCAGCACACGAAGAAAAATAAAAGAAGAGGTCGTGAAAGGTAGTAAGCAGCCTGCCCAGCTCAGAGACTGGATTCTGCCCTATGTAACAGTAAAATCAATAAGTATATAGCAGCAGTATATGGAGAGTAAAATTTAACTGAAAATACAGTCAACAGAACTCATCTAGCAATAACAATCAAATAGTGCCTTTCTTGTCAACTTACCCCATGTCTGATTTTTCCTGTTTGTGCTCTTAAGATATAAACTTGAGGTATGAGTGCCTCTTCTATGGTGGTTAATCAATTAATGGCTGACTAATTGGCATTATACTTGTTGATAGTTACAAAACCTCAGTACTGTATACTTCTGCAGAGTGATCATTCAGCTATTTTATCACCCAAATATATCAGAGGTAGTTGAGAATAAAAGAGGTGCTAGAAGAAACCAAGTCTTTTCCTCTCTTCCAGAGAATACAGTGAAAGACTGGTTTTGCAGTCTTGATTTTAACTAACATTACTAGTTACTGCAAAACACAAGAAGACTTTATGTCTCATCATCCAACCTACAGACCTAAAATACGGGGGAAAAAAATTCTAACCTTCATCTATTTGCTCAGCAAACTGAAACTCAGGACTTGCAAATTTCTTCCACAAAATACTTCACCTCCACAACACCTGAGAGAATGCTAAAAATTTAAACAAAAATACCTGACCAGTCTATGGGAACAAACAAGGTAATAAAAGTAACTCATAACTTCCATTACGTGGCCTGTAACTATAGGTATAAATGTGGCATATCATACCAATAACCACTCGGGTACCTCTTAGGACAAAGCCTTCATAATGGTGTTGACGAGAGTAGTGTTATGGGATAGACGTGAAAAAAACACACTGAACCAATCTTTTCTGTTCTCTCTATTCAGTGTACTTTAATTGAGATAGAAAGTATCAATGAAAGTTAAGAAAGTTTAATCTATTTGGCTTCTAGGCATACGTCAACGTGGTGCATTCTGTACGACCCTACTTCAGACTAGTCACAATGGCAAATGAAGGCAGTCCCTGGAGTAAGACTATCACAATTACTTCCCCCTAAATAACAGTTCCAGCAAATATCATCCTGAGATAGAACGAAAATCAGAAGTGGGCAACTCTGAAATAGGGATCCCTACATCCCTTCCTCATACGGAAGATGTTTCTGTTTATTTACCTTGAGTAGTCCCAAGAGCGAGCTCCCCTCATATTTTCACAAATATGATGGAGCTTTTGTGGTTTGTTTTTTTCTCTTTTACTGCTGTTGTACATCAAGACAAGTTAATCCATGCTAAGCTTCCAAACAATTCCAGATCTCTGCACCAACACTGTATAAAAAGATTTTTAACTCCATTTACTCACTGTCAATTTAGACTTGCTACTCAAGATACTACCCTTTCTCTTCAAGAGGGTATGAATTAAAGAAGCCTTGAAAAACAACAGCTATGTTTGAGTTATGTTTCAGTTGGAATATGGGACCATTTTACTGGTCCTAGGACTCAAAGAATTATTCAGTGACCACACAATGGACTCAAAATTAAGAACAGATTTTTAAACATATTTGGCAGAACAATTTCTGTAAGGCTTTAAAAACTTTCGTGAATCCCCCAGAAAAGTATCTGTTTCTTTCTGGATGCTTCCTTTATATTTCTAAACAGAAGCTGATTAAGGATGAATTCTTTTGAAAATCTGGACTGTAAAAAGAGTCAAAATTCACTTAAGCAGATCCAGTTTATGCAAAGTATTTCAGTATATGCTTAAGTTTAAACCAGAGCATTTTATTGTAAACTTCACTGAGACTATTCATGTGTTAGAAGTTAAAAAATCTTGATGAAAATGTGTTTCTGTGTGATAGCCATTAAAGAGCAGATAAGTAGGAGAGTTTCGTTAGTATTTTCCTGACATTAAACGTGTGTGAAACAGAAGAAAAAACATATTAAAGCATTTAATATTTTAAATAAAATATTTGTGCACTTACAGCAGTATTTAAGTAGTGAGCAGAAAAAACTTGCAACTTACATTTATACTGCTTTAGTTGGAAAAAGAAGGTGCATAGATTAATGAAATCCATTCTTGACCGATCAAAATTGAGAATAAAGAATCCTGTTGACGGGTAGAGAAATGTTTCTTGCAAAATCTGTGATACAGGAGAACATTTAACCCTGTGATTAAATTTAACAACAACCTTAGAGTTAAACCATTTATGTAAATTCTGTGTTGAATCAGGGCCTATATATGTAACTCATGTATGTATTTATGAAGTACATCAATGTCTGATCAGAAGAAACAAAGCCTGGTTTCTTGATGTACATCTTGTGGTGAGATCCCACAAGCCTCAGGCAGTATAATTCTATCTTTTTTTCACAGGCTTGTGAGGGTGTTTTGTACCTTTGTGAGGATGTTTTACACACTTATGCAATTCAGATTCCAACAAAGCTTAACTAAGCATAAACAGAGGTGGGATAATCATGATTGTCAACATTTATGTTAAAATGAGGCTTTCTGGAGAAAATCAGAGTGGTTTGAGAAGGGGATGCACACACTTGCAGGATGTAGCCAAGCTCAGCACAGAAAGGATGTTTGCTTTCAGCATAAACTGCAGCACAGAAGTGTTATCTTTCTATATAATCTTTCTAAAGCCTGTGGCAAACACTAGTGCCAGTTACTACAAGCTTAAGTCAAAGGGTCTGTGGAGTAATAACTAAAGCTACCTTTTACTCCATCACACTTATAACCTGACATTTGTCTTATCTTTCCAAAGCAAGTTTTCAACTCAATGTGGTCAAAAACAAAAGAATTCCTAAGTTTCTCCTTTGGCTTAACACTCCTGCTGCTGGTTCATTTTTTTGCCTCCTTGCAGGGCTGTTGTTTCCTGGGAAAAAAAATAAATATTCTCTCTCATCTTGCACTTTGTGCCTGAACTTAATTTGTACTTACTGATAGAGGATCTGCCTTTCCAAACAACCCTAGAAAATCATTAAAGTCTACAGATCTTTGATATATTTTTCCACCGTTGCATTTCAAATACTTTTTTCATTTTGGCTTTTTACATACCAAACAACCATAGTTAAATACAGTGAAGATTTCTGCTTTGTTTTGCAACGGAAGCTGGTCATGTACAGAATCCCAGAAGAGAAAACACACCAAAAAAAAGCCAAGTTGTATAAATATTTTCTGCCACGCACTCTTCAAGACAGGTAAAAAGTGAGCTCTGCTGTGCATTAAATTCATTTTTCCATATAAAGAATGTGAAATCAGTCATCCAATTGGTTGCCAAAGTGAGGATGAAATGCAGTCAGGGAGGAGATACTGGGAAGCATATCTTATGAGGATTCGGGGCCATAGAAAAGTCTATGAGATTACGTAGAGAGCAGCATATTATCTTAGTGAAGAACTCTGAAGAGGCTTTTGCTGGAATTAAACAATAACACATGCATTTACATCCATTTATTGCTTCAGGTTAGAAAATACTTCATTGCAAATCCCTCCTTCCACCTGTCCCCCTCCCCTTCATGTTCCTGC
>NW_009704271.1:8828-34122 GCF_000703405.1 Apaloderma vittatum
ATGCCTGAGCAGATGGCTTCTCCTACTCCTCTGGGAATTGCTTTGCCACATTGTTACCTAAGTTAATTTCAACTTTTATGGCAATGACACAAAGATATCATTAGAATTTTTGGGTAGGACAATTCCTTAACTGTGAAACTGGATGAAGCATTTGAAGATAAAGTATATCTTGATTGCTTGCATTTGAAATTTTTGTATTTTGCTAACATATGGGTCTGCTAGAGACTTAACTGACTGAGGTTCACAAACAGAAATCATCTTTTTCGTAAATTACCTCCCTTTATCCTCTTTTGATGAATGCATGAAGGCAGATGAAATTATGAATTCCTTTGCTGAACAACACTCAGATTACTTTTTCTTGTGCGAAAGCTTAAAATTTCAACCGCACATTTTACCTAATGGTTATTTCCATACCTTACCACAGAGAAATGGCTCTCCCATCACTTCCACTAATCATAGAACTACATGTCCAATGCGCAAGATCTCTCACATCTTGCCTCTGGCAGAGCTTTGGCTAGTCTGGCATATGTGTAACTTACAGAAGTCTTCCTCTGGGAAAAACGTAAGATAGAAGCCACACTATTTCCATGGGAGCTCTGGCCACAACTGAAAGAATGTTCATTTATGAACCATAGCTACACATGAACATCAGGGAGGAAAGAAAAGTAATGAGGACTGGGAGAAAGGAAACACCATGTCTGATCAGTTCCAATAGCATTTTTCACTATCCATCATCTTTTCAACACTAAAATATTTCTGTGTTAGGAAGGAAATGTTTCCATTGTTTCTCTCCCACAAAAATAACACTGCAGTACACAGTGTGTGACACTGCTCAGGCAGACCCCACCCAATCACATACATGTTCTCTGCAACCAAGCAGCCTCCAGTTTACACACCATTCAACCTTCTGAATTGCTGATGCTTCTAGCTCTCCAAATTCATGGTAGGAGACATTTCCAGAAGAATAATGCCTGTCAGAAATGAGAAAGCAACATAACATGATCTCATGATGTACACCAGCCAGTGAAGTAATAAAATACAGTGAAGCTCTCCAAGGATGCTCTTCTTTGACTAGAAGATGGGGCAATTAACATTTTTTTCCAGTCCTGGATTAAAAGATGTTCTTACTTGATCCTTGTGCAATGCTACGATAGTTACAACTAACTGTCTTAGAATTTTTTGGCTCTAAGAGTCTACTGAAATTGAAGATGACATTCTCACACACACAAAACCTAGCACTCCACCTCAATTCAGTCATGATTTTTTAATTAACATTTTAAGTTAATCAGCTAGTTGACTAGTTCTGAAGCCAGTAAGAATAGAGGAACACTTCCCCCAAATATTTTCAAGGAAGGTTTCTGCCTATTTTCCATAGAAATGCAGATGTTGACTGATAGGCTAATTCCAGTTACGAAGTTGCATAATCAAGGTTTCTGATACAAGAAAAGATCCCAACCAAATTAAGAGCTGGGTACTAAATCATTTTTTTTTTAATTATTATTTCTAAATCTAAGTAACAATTTTTCAAGCACTTAAAAAAAATCCAAAAGAATTGGTTGGGATAGAAACATGTGTGGGTACAGAGGAGACATCTCTTTATAGGAAGGGGGATAAGCCAAGCATTTACCCATCCTAACTGGAACTTCACCAAGATTACTGTCATACTGAGCTACAGACCTCAAAATCTCTGCAGCTGTGGAAGGTAGCAAGTGCGTGTGCAGGTGTTTGTCATAGCTGAATGCAGAAAACTTGGCTGTAGTGGCATCTACTTGCTAGAAGCCAGGCGAAATGAAAGAGGGTTAGCTCCCCTCACCAATTACTTAAACAGGAGATAGCTGGAAGAATGAAGATGTGTCAGGAGATCAGGGAAATAAAGTGCAGAGGATATCATGTTCATCTAACTGTGGGACCGATGTAAAGAAAACAGGAGAAGGCTCAGTGAAGAAGCTTGTCTGTAAGCCCACATCATTCCCCTTTAATGTAAGCTTTACATGACCTCTATGGAATGGCTGCCAGTGTTAAAAATCTCATAAGGGACTGAGTTCAAGTGAGTTTGCTGTATGAACTAAGGCAGAGAGAAGGTAAAATTGTCAGGGGAGATAGATCTCAATGGGTTCAGGTTTTTGTGCTCTGTGGATCTTTTTTTGCTTTGAGCTGAAAAAAACCCAAAAGGACTAGATAGATCTGATTACAAGTCATGCTCCATATGTTTTACCTTCAGCAGAATTTTCTCCCTTTCATAGTCAGTGATTACAAAATGCTGCTGTGATTCCACAAAAGCTTCAGAAGAAGATAATAAGCAGGAACATTTGCAATTGTTTTGGAGAGTCCTACAGAGTCCAAGGCCAAGACACGTCAGAAATGCAGTCATATAGTGCCGAGATGGTCACAGATTTCATTTTTATTGCTACTATTGGATTGCTTTTCCTAGAAAGTAGTGATTATAACACAAAGGAGAAAGGGGTAAATTATCACTCCTAATTTAGCAATGTCTGGAGGGAAAGTATGCTAAGCATTGGCTGCTTACTGATTTCAGTCTTGTCTTCAAGTGAATCTTACGCTGGTCTTAGCTCATCTTACAAACCTCTGCTGATCACTAGCAAATAAACTTCTTCAGTTCTGTCAGTATTGGCTTTAAATTTGTCTTTCCCCAGTGTGGTTAAACAGTATACCCCATTTAAATTGTCATGGCTTTGAGAGAGAGAAAAATGTACTCTGTCCCCCTGATCCTTGCTTCTTCCTTAGGTACAGCCCAGCCATGGGAAGGATCTACTGAAGGGAGTGAGGGCTCTCACAACAGTCCCAGCTCTGCTGCAGCAACAGCAGTACTGCCACTGAATTTTTTTTAAAGGGAGTCAGAATTTTGACCGTGGTGTCTGGCATGCTGTTCAGTCACTTGCTCTGAAGTACTGCCAGGGAGCAATGTGCTGATAAGACAAACTACTTCCCTTTTCCTATTGACAAAGATAAAAATTCCCATCTGTACAATGAAATACTGATCTTTTGGTGGTTTAGAAATTTTCCTGTAACTCCAATGTAGAGAAAGGTAAGAAGACCTTGGTGTAAGTTATTTAGTTACAACCTAAGGCTCTGCTGTTAGAGTCAAAAGTAGCTGAGCAGACGTTATCATGGGTTCAAACTACACTGTTCAGAAGTTAACTATCCAGGTGAGACTGCAGATCAGAGTCTATGGCAATTTTCCTAGGACCATTCATCTGCTGAATTATCATAGGAATGGTTCATGGCTGAAACTGTGAGATTCCATATACTGATTTATAGCATGAGGACCCTAAGCTTTGCCTATTGGTTATTTTTACCTATAATATTTACAATTTTATACCATCCAGTAAGAAACTTAAAAGCAGCTTTCCAAGAGTAATAGTGTTGCTACCATTCCTTCTCATGTTCTCTCCTATCTGTGGGAAACCATGTGCAGTGATGGAGATTTTATATCATAGGAGACCATGGGAGAAGGATATGCACCCTTTAGATCTACGGAGAAAGTTAACGGAAGAAAAAACTAGATCTTTACAAAAAAAGAACTGTTTTCAGGACTGAGGTGTCCTTTTATAGAGATATCAGAGGTAGTGATTTCTGCATAGATACAAGTTTAAAAAAGAGATAAAAGAGTATCTGGTAGGATTAACAAGGCAGACAAAGTATTTGTTTTTGTGCTATTGATCTGCAAGAGGCATCAGTGAAGAGCTTTCTGCAAAGAGTGCAGATCGTAAGCAAGAATAAAACATAAGGTGACTCTTGTAAGAACAAGACCAGCATGAGATTTTGAAATCTTTTAAAGCTGAAGAATTATTTTTGAGCTAGTTTCTTGTTATGGAATATATGGAATATAGAAGCTTGTTATGGAATGCAAACACAAACTCAATTTTTTCTTTTTTTTGACTCAGACTTGTAATATTTGCACCCTGAGTAAAAAAAAAAAAAGTGCCGCTTGATACTTACCATTTAGCTCAGTACTCAAAAGAATCTCCGTAAGAGATATAAACACTTCAGTGTGAGTAAAATTCAAAAGGTCAAAGTTATTACTGTGGGAAGAATTTTACTTATTCCTGCAACAGTGCCAAGTAATTACAGACCATACAAATATTAGTACCTTGAATTATCTAAAACAATGTGTTTAGAGGAAAAATCTAGTATTGTTTTAATTTTTTCAGTTACTTCAATCTTCCTTATACTTTTTCTGTGAAGAATTTCCCCCTATTTTATCTTGGTGTCAGCAACTAGCTATTTTGAAAACAGACAGTAAAATTACTGCACTTATGTTTAATTCTCAAAAAAAATACCCCAAACCAAAAAAACAACAAACCAAATCAGAAGAGGAGGGAGGAGGTTCATACACCAAAAAGACAGAAAGAATTGGTGAAATCTGTCAGCACAATGCTTATAGCAATACTTAATTCCTAGACTAAAGCATTTACAGTTTAAATAGCATAGAGGGCCAGATAAATGGAAAGAAAAATGACACTCAGGCAGGAAAAATGCCTGGATATGTCACACAGTAATTCAAGACTGGAGGTACAAGCAGGTTCTTAAGTGTCCTGAGACAAACCGCCTTACTCTGTCTAGTATCAACCTTTCTCTAATAATCAAAGAAGAGTCAAATTCTTCTCAGAAATCATTCTCACTAATATTTATTTATTTATTTATTTATTTATTTCATAACCGTCTTGTCTATTCCTACTGAACAATACTTTGGCTTCCTTTTGATTTAAAATTCTTGCATTTCATATCCTGCAGCAACTTAATTCTGTTCTCATTAAATACATAAAGTTTAATAAGTACCTTAACTTTTATCAAATGTTTCTAGGAAAAGAGAGTGAGAATGAACATTTTAATTCAGAAAGGACAGAAAATTGCATTCCCCTCCATTTTAAAAAAATACTTTTTTGCCCCTTCTTATTAATTTTTGCTCTTTTTCTTCCAAACAGGCTTGTAGAGAAGAAGGATTAAGCTATAAAGTTGGCATTTGTTATAGAAACAGACTTACTAAGGTGAATAGCCTCCTCTTTTGAAAAATAAAATGGTTAACAAATTCAGAAAAATACAGAAGTACAGAAAATTTTTAAGTGTGTTTGTTACTTGCTTTTTCTGCCAAGTTCATAAAACACATACATGCAGAAAGTAAGGGCTGCAGTCACGGTAGAGATGAGCAGCCTTTTTCCTAGTTTACGGCTCCCAACTAGTCACCAACATGCTTTCACAAGCCTACTGCTGACACAGAGCTAAAAGAAGCTAGTCAGGGTGTTTCAGTTGAAGCAGACCTGGTGTGTTAGCTTGCAATAACAGCAACGAGCTCTGAGTTCAGTGAGAGACAAAATGTCCCTTTGATCTGGTTGCAGTTATTGTCTTAGAGTAATTTTCTTTCTCCCTTCTCACCATCCTGCAGGATTTTATCTCTAAGTCTATCCCTATAAAAGAATTAGAGAGCAACATTGGGAAAAAAAAAAAAAAAAGGACTTTACAGAAGATATTTCATCTCTATTGCAGTCCTCGAGGCTCTTACCCTGTTTGAGCAGTAATAATGATGGATCTCTATTAGTACCCTACAGCTCCATTTGTTGTTTGTTTTTTCTTTTTCCTGTTAAATTTGAGAATAACTTTCCCTAGGATTCTGAGAAATATTGCATGTGGATAGAAATGGATTATTTTTCTCCTAACTGCAGGTGTTGCAAACTGAAAGAATACTCGGCAGTGTTAACATGTTTTCTGTTCCATGTAGATTTGTAATATGGCAAGACTTTTGAAGAGAAAAGCTACATTCATGCTCCCAAGGATAGAATGGAAGAGCTTCTAGTAACTGTTACCGAAGAACTCCCACACAGTTGCATAAATAATTAAATATAATAAATAAGTGCCCTGATAGAGAAGCACTGAGTACACAGGAGGTCTTATGCTTCAGGATAATACACACTGTGAAACTTCACTTTAAACTATTGTGTTTGAAAACAATGGCTCCAGATTTCCTGCACTAAAACTCATTGACCAGACACTTGGTCTCATTGGCCCTGCTCTCACTCTGTGATGTTAAGAACTGCAGGAAAGGGCAGCAAACAGAGTAACATTTGCTGTGTGCAAAGAGGTTTCTGAATCCGGAACAAATTCTGATACTTGACAGAGTTTCTGTGCCATTTGTATTTCTACCATGTCATTTATTTTTATAAAGCCTCAGGATTTATTTTCCAGTGAGTACATACTTTTGTCTGGAAACATTTCCATTTAATCAATGACTTGACAGTTCTGCCTTTATGGCTGTATTGATGCTGTACAAATATTTGTGAGTGGCAAGAGCTTACTTTCACCAAAAGTGTCTCAAAAATGTAGTATTTGAGGAGGGATTAGTGAAAGATTTTTTGCATAAAGCACTTCTGACTTCTTAAAGACCTTCACATCATGTCCCAGTTAGCTACTGAAGTGATGCAACTCTCTGATAGGAAAAAAAGACTTTAGCTTAAAAAACAACCTTGAAGACAAGAAGCCTAGAGGACTTTAACCTGCACTTTTTGGGTAGGTATCTAAAGATCAGGTATCACTGTGTGAGGTACCTATCCACTTTTCACTGACTAGTGGGATACTATATCACCAGTGTAAATTGGGTTGTGTTAGATGACTCCATCTGCAGATATACAGAATTCAAGGACAGCAAATTTTCCTACTACCTTGTACAACCTGATAAAAAGCTACATTTTTTTGATAAGCTTAGACTAATATGAGACTGTTGAAACAGGTAAAAGAGCAAGACATTATCAAGGAATTGTCTTAAGGTAACCCAGGACACAGAAAACAGAGTAGATGATAGTTCCGTGCAAGTGACAGTGTTTTCATGTGCCTTTTATGTAGACCTGAAAATCAACACCTGCACCCTTGAATAAATAAATAACAGAAATTTTCTGTAAAGTCTACAGTCCTCTCATGTTTGCTCACACTCTTGGGTAGTAACTAGTGCAAGCTGCCACTTTTAATTCTTCTGAGATAGTACACAAAGACATCAGGAAGGAGGAGAGGAGACCGTCCAGCTGTGTTTTCTTTGTCATTTGCAAAACATTTACCCTAAGAATTTAGAAAATTCCTCTTCCAGTTTATTTCTAAACTATAGGAGATGTCTCCCTGTAAATATATCTGCTGGTAGATTGTTTGCTTTCTTATTGGCATCATCAATGATGAAAGAATTTCATGTCTTAAAATGTTTAAGTAGAAGGTAAGGACAGATTTACTCCAGACTTGTTCATGAGAATTTGCACATTTTTCTTTTAACCAGCTCTAGTTGCCACCAGGAACATTTGGATGGTTAGCAAATAGTAACTATTACAGAAGCCTGAGAGACAATTCATGGGCAGTATTTTTTTGCTCTGTGGGGAAGCTTTCATCAATATGCATGACAAACAATATTTTGCTGGCAGGATCCCTTCCAGACAGGCTCCAGCTAAACAACCAGCATTTATAAGAAAATGACACTCAGTCAAATCTCTCCATCAAAGAGAAGGACAGATTTCCATTGGTAAACATCATGGACCATTTGGAAGGACTATGTCTACTTCACATCAGAACTCAATTGGATCCAAATGGTGCACTAAGTTTTTGAGGAGCTCTGTGGTAAGTGTTGCTCACAATTGGCAGTCATGAAGCAAGGGCCTTTCTCTAAAAATGCTTGCTACATATTTGGTGAGAATGACAAAGGTTTCCTCTTCTGTGACAATGAGCCTGTGTCAGTCTTCATGTCTCCTGCCATGATCTGATAATGTAGTTTTCACATGATGGTAAACTTCCAAACCAGTGTGACTGATGCCATGTGCTGCTCTGGCAATGTTTCCTCTTAATATATTAAATTAGTTCCAGCACTGTGGTGGCTTTGAAAGTCAGTTATTCAAAATCTGGCAGCAGCTAAGGAGAATCAAGTGGTTTCCGTAATGTATTTTAAATGAAAGTCATAAAGAAAAATCTCTTTTATTAAGTGCTTGAAGGGTGCTTTTTCCCAATGCCAGATCCTTTGAAAATGTACATGATGACTGTAGAGCAATACATTTCCCCAAGAAAGTCCTGTCATATGTTATTAGGTAAATTTGATTTCTGTGGATGTGGTGTAGAGTTGGTCACATTATTTGTTTCAAGTAAATTATCCAATGATTTTTTTTTATGACTACATTATTTCTGACTAGGATCTATCATTATTTGACTGCTTCTACAGAAGGCAAATATTCTCTAGTGAATAACATTTTTTCCATGTTCCCACTCACCATTTCTCCTTCATCAGTTGTCAAACAAATTAGCTAGCGTATTGTATGAGGCTATTTGCTTCTGTTGTTTAAGCAACGCTCAGAAAATCATCAGTTCAAAGTAGAGTTGCTCAGAAATTCCTTGAAATGTTTTTGCTTTCAAAACCAATTATATTCCCTCAAGAATGCAGTTATACTGATGAAACTTACTTCTGATCCCTACCACAGAAGTGGTAGGCAGAAACTGAAAAAAACCCCCAGCCTGGTGCCTGGGCATTCACCATCCTAGATCATTTCCTGGGCTATAAAGTCACAGGTTTTACTTTGGTGGGAGCAGAGGGTCTGGTCTTTGTGTTTGTGTATGAGTATGTGTATGCTCATGTGCCCAGAATGGACAAGAGTGCACTAAACACAAAAAAAGAATGTCTGAAATCCTGAAAACATCTGCAATTTGAGAAAAGTTTCCTGTCTGGCTGTAGCATGAATTATGTACATTTTTAATGGAAGGTGTGCTGAGCTGGGAATTAGGGCACATACTTAGGGTTTAGAAAGGTACTGGGCACTCAGGATGGCTTCCTCCTCCAAAAGTGGCAGTAGTTTACTAGTTAATTATTTAGGCTAAGCTACTCGAGGGCTTCCTTTGTAGTGGCACCTCCATAGGATAATTCATCTCACATGGTTATAAATGTCTAAGCAAAGAATTAAACATTAAAATGTTTCCCTCTCTTGGCCTGAGAGAAAGTGTCTGGGACAACTCACTAAGACTACACACCTATATTAAAGGCTTAGTGGAGGTCACTGTAATCCTAATGTTAAGATAAAGAGGTCTAAAGCCTGCAGTGGTTCCTGCACAGAGCAAGTTTTCAAGTGTTTTACCCGTCAAGGAGCCAGCATTTCTCCTTGCAGTCAAAGACTTTCATGGCATCAGCAAAATCCAATACTGGGACATGCTCCAGAAGAAAATTAATTGTTTCTGTTATTCAAAAAGGAAAAGACATTAAGAAGTGTTTCTAGTCTTCTGAGATTTAAAAAGCTGACAACCATTGTATCCTACCCATCTCTCTTTTCCTTTCAGCTTACATAAACAAAATGACCCAGGATCCGAGATAATAGCTCAGAAAAGCCCTTCACAGTGTTACCACTGCCTATGTGGTGTCTACTCTTAAACTTCCAGATTCTCTAGGCCCACAGTACCTCATGGATGCTGTGCTATGGTCAGGGTGCATGTAATAGGGAGATGGTCTGTCTGTGATAAGCAGTCTTTTTATATGGGAACTTCGCTACCCCCAGTTTTTGACTTCTAGAAAGATGGAACATAGAAGCTATGTCTAGTTCACCTAGGTAGCACAGGTTCATAAGGATCAAATATAGTCAGACTATGTAATTTGGACTCCAGGTATCACTAAACCTTTCACTTCTTCCATCTCCTTTTGAGCCTCACCAATGACCCCAAGTACTTGCATTGAATTACACTGCACTTAGAATAACAGAATAGAATCATGAAATGTTTTGGGATGTAAGGGACCTTTAAAGGTCATCTAGTCCAATCTGCCTGCAGTGGATATCTGAGAAAGGACATCTTCAACTAGATCAGGTTGCTCAGAGATTTGTCCAACCTGACCTTAAATGTCTCCAGGGGTGGGGCTTCTACCACCCCTCTGGGCAACCTGTTCCAGTGTTTCATCACTCTCACTGTAAAAAAATTCTTTTTTATATCCAAGTCTACACCTACCCTCTTTTAGTTGAAAACCATTACCCCCTGCTGTATTGCTAAAGGTCCTGCTAAAAACATTATGCTCATTTTTCTTACAGGTCCCCTTTAAGTATTAAAAGGCCACAATAAGGTCTCCCTGGAGCCTTCTTTTTTCCAGGCTGAACAAACCCAACATCCTCAGTTTTTCCTTATATCAGACATGTTCCAGTCTTCTGATCTTTTGTGTGACTCTTCTCTGGACCCACTCAAGCATGTCTTTCATGTGCTGAAGACTCCAGAGCTGGACACAGTACTCCAGGTAGGGTCTCACCAGAGCAGAGCAGATTCACCTTCCTTGGCCTACTGGCCATGCTTCTTTTGATGGAGTCCAGGATATGGGTGTCCTTCTGGGCTGTGAGCACACAACGCTGGTTCATGTTCAGCTTTTCATCCAACAGTACCCCCAGATCACTCTCTACAGGTCTGCTCCCAATCCCTTCATCCCCCAGCCTGTATTGATACTAGGCGTTCCCCAACCCAGGTGCAGGACCTTGCACTTGGCCTTGATGAAGCTTTTGAGGTTCACATGGGCCCACATCTCTATCTTGTCCAGGTTCCTCTACATGGCATTGAATTCCACTGTCTGTGTCACTGATGAAGATACTAAACTGCAGTGGTCCCAGTATAGACTCCTGAGGGACACCACTCATAACTGTCCTGGTTTGAGTTAAATAGAACCAATTCTGTTCAGTGATTTTACTTATTCCAAGAAGCTGTGCTTTCTGAAGTTAGCAGCATGTTTTTGCAGATGGTGTCTGTTACTAGAATTAATAATGCCTGATGTTTATAAGTTACTGCCAGGGATTGGTATGCTTATACTCACTTCTGTAATAACCAAGGTCACTGCTCTTGTGTGCCACGTTGGGGATACCTGGATGTAAAAGGGGTCACAGGGAAGTAAAAGGTTGAATCTCCACAGAGAAATAGACAGGACAGGTGACCAACAAGAATTTTCCATTCCATATACATCATATTCAGTATAAAGCTTAGGGGTCACAGAGGTTAAGCTCTCTTCTTCAATGGCCAGCATCCAAGGAGGAGTTTGCCTGTTCTACTGTCTTTGATCCTGAATTCCCAAATCAAGCTCCTGTGTCTGGTTCTCCTCCGCCGCTGAGCCTGGGACTTCCCTGGTGCCACCTGCTCTGCAGCATCAGTGGGGATTTTTATCAGCAGTGAGCTGGGTTTGATATGTGTTTTGTACATATTTCATTATTCCATTATTAATACTATTACTGTTTTATTCAAGCTATTTTAGTTTTCTTTTCCAACCTATAAATCTCTCTGCCTCATTCCCCTTCCTTTCCCATTTGGGAAAGGAGAAAGATGAGAGAGCACATGACCTCAACAGTCACCTATCTCCATCTGGACATCAAGCCACTGATTACTACCCTCTGGATGTGACCATCCAACCAATTCCTCATCCATCAAACAGTCCACCCATCAAATCCATATATCTGCAAATCCATATACCTCCATTTTAGAGAGAAGGATGCTATGTCGGACTGTGTCAAAGGTCTTACAGAAGTCCAGGTAGATGACATCCGCTGCTCTTCCTTTGTCCACTGGTGTAGACATTCCATCATAGAAGGCTACTAAGTTGGTGGGGCAGGTCTTGACCTCGGTGAAGCTATGCTGGTTGTCTTGGTTGATCTTCTTGTCTTTCACGTGTCTTTGGAGAGCTTCTAGAAGGATCTTGACATGTCATCCCACAGCCTGTCACAAGCAAGCCTGGTATTCCCCTCACACTTCAGGTCTAGTTCAAAGCACTGTCAATGAAGCCTGCAAACTGTTGAGCAAAGACCCTCTTCCCCCTTTGAGAAAGATGGATCTCACCTGACACCAGCAATCCTGGTGCCATGTTAGCCTTTCCGTTACCAAAATAATGCAAAATTCTGTCAGTGACACCAGCCATAAAGACATGACTCCTAGACTGCGTCTGTCTGTTTCTTCCAATGTGGCTGCTCGCAAGTGGAAGGAGAGATGAAAAAGTAATCAGCATCCCAAGGCCCTGAAGTCTCTTTTGATTGTTCTTGAACTCTGTGTATATAGAAGGATTAGAAAACTCGGACTTCCTCTTGGAAGCCTGTGTCTTTCCGTCCTGTACACTCATCTTCCACAGGCCTTCTAGAAGCTTTCTGCATTCCATATGTCCAAAAAAGGGCAATAGGACATTTTGCATCTGGAAGCCTCTAGCTATATTCATATCCCTTGTCTTTTTAACCTGTAAATTCGTCTCTTATTTCTTCCCTAACTTACTGTCATATTATGTTTCTCTGCTGAGGAGTGTCACATCCTTATATCACACAGAGACGCAATATTGCTCCCCCTTTCTGAGCAGAGCAATCTCACTTAGTATGTGTAGGTAAACACCCTGACAGTTTTGTGAGTTAGCTGAGGTGTCAGGGGACTCACCTGACCATCTTTATTTCACTTGCAGAGATCAAATGAATTTTTAATATTCTTCCTATAAAAAAAGCACTCAGTGAGCCTTTTTAAAGTATTACAATTTTGTAGCTTCCTTGCCAGTAGTTTAAAGTTATTTCCTCTGTGCTTCAGGAGAACATAAAAGCTTCACCTTTCAAGGAGAAGAGATGTCACAGGAGTTAATGGGCAATGGTGAAGGGTTCCTGGATTGTGCATGAGACAGGAACCAGTTAACTATCCCTTGTCCATGTGACCCTGTTTTCCCTTCCATCCTATGGCTGGGTGACAAAGTCCTTGGGTCAGGAGCAATGCGAAGCACCCATTTTCAAACCAGACCCTGTTTTCAGAGAACTTTGTTGCCTCTCTGGGCCCAAATAAGGGATGTCACCACAAGAATGAAGAGTCTAATATAACCTTCCTCTATTATGTGGGTACTAACGGTGTCACAACAAAAGGTCTGAGGTCAATCAAAAGAGATTTGAGAGCCCTAGGAAGAATGCTAAAAAATTCAGGAGCAGAGGTAGTGTTTTCCTCAGTCCACTCAGTAATGTGGGGTGGATTTTGGAAAAAGCAGGTGAGCCCAAGTTATGAATACCCTTTGTGGAGACAAGCTGTTTTTACACTTGGTTTTAGGAGTCTGATTTATGAACAATGTCAGTCAGAACAAAGCCTATTGTAGCTACAAATCTGTGTTATAAGTTCCTTTACTTCAAATTAATTTGTTGTAAAGACTTGTTTTATGATGGCACTATGTAATTGACAAGTAATACAACTTTTTTTTCTATTTTTTTGTTTGGAAAAGATAAAGACCTCATTATTAATCAGAAGAAAAACCTTACAGTGCTAGCAATTACAGAAGTCTATATTACAGTTGGTCAGAAATGCTGTCAAAACAGACCTTCAGATGTTCAGTATTTCTACTGTTTTTCTGAGCCTAAACCAAAAAACGCATAATTAAAGACAAGCATAAACATTTTCTCTTATCAGCACAGAAGATTTCAGGTTTAGCCCTGATTCAAGCAAGCCTTGTATGCATGCTTACAGTGCCCAGGTCAGGCTGCTTTCTGGAGAGGTGCTCTGAGCTAACTTTGTGAGGTAAGTAAGCATATTTGGCCACAAGTGTTCAGCATGCCTCCTTAGCTTTTATTTGCAGAGTGTGTTTCAGGTTTGAGTCATCCGGATTTCACACAGCCAACCCTTCACTGAGATGGCATTTTTCACAGCCAGATGACAGGATCTTTTACCTATTCAGCATTATATATTTAAAAACACCTGTTGGAGTCCAATACCCTCTGACTAGCTTCTTTTAGACACTGAAGACAGTTGGTACTACACAGGGTTCCTGATTTCTAATTTTCTAATACAAAATATAGGAAAAAGGCAATAAAAATATAAGTTATGCTTAGAATGGTCCAAAATATACTGAAAGTATAACACAGATATAGGTTACACTTAGCAAAATGTAGTAATTGGGACATACAGTTCGATCAAAATACCAATGTGACCCCGATTACTGCTCTGTTTAATATGGTCACTGTCATGACACTGGGTGTCCCAGTCACCAGGACAGAATACTTGGGTTGAAGACAGCTGGTATAATGGTACAATGAGGCATCCCAATTTGATCAGACTTTCACAAAAAATATACTCCCCTCACTCCCTAGTCATATTACAAGAACTGCAGGGGAGGTGGGGTTATGCATGCTAACACACCAGTTCCCTTTCCAAATCCCTGACACATAATGGAGATGTCCTTCTCCTCTTTTTTTCTGTGCCTCCACATAGGACCAAATTCTACTCTTGTTCTTTGTAAAATATCTAAGCTGAAAGCAAATAATGAAAATAGACTGTGAGGGCTGTAGAAGAGAGTACTTCCTCCTTATTTCTGTCTACTTATCTGCATACAGTTGCCTTTCCTAACCATTCCCACCACCTCAGCAGTATGCCATGGCTGATGCCAAGCCAAAGCTAGTCCTCTGGTTAAAAATCTTCAGCTAAGTTTTTCCCAAATACGTAAGGGCAGATAGGAGGAAAGGGGTAAGAGGACAGTTCTCTCTCTGTGACACTAAAGGTAAGGTTGAATTTTCAGGCAAAGAGGTCAATAATACATGAAAAATACTTTCCTCAAGAGTGAGGAAAAGTCAAGTGACAATCTAGAATTCTAGTAGTTCTGTGTGACAGCCTAGATGTGAAGGAGGCACTTAGCTGATGTAAAGCAGCCTAGACCTCTTGGCCTGCAATGAGCTATACTGGTACAGAGAAGCAGAAGATAGGCAATGATGATACACATGTGACAGATCTATATTCGGCCCTGGAGAAAGCTGTTTTTGGCTAACTGGAGGGCAGCAGGAAAATAACTTCCTTCTTCTTTTTACATTTCAGAGGTTGGAAAAGCAATGTGTTAGCAAAAGAAAACAAAAGACAGAGCAGGAAAAAGAGGAGAGCACAGAGGAGGCCCACAGGGAAAGAAAAATACTTAGATAATGGAGTGAGGGTGAGGCTGGAAAACTTTGTGGCAGTGAAAGAACAGATGGGCTATAATTTTAGTGAGTCATCCCACAGATGGTTCAATGGGTTCATACAACTTAGGTGGAAATTTCAGCTGCTGATCTGGGCAGGCAGGGCAGCTTCAGCAGAGACAGGATCCTTGTTTTGCCTTGCTTTGTTCATGTGCTGTTCTGACACAAACTGGCAGCACAGGGACAATGCCGAGTGCTACAATATGAGCCAGCCTTTGCACTCCTTACATACCACTTAGATTCAGATTTTCTCTGTCAGTTTTAGGAAGGAAAAAGTTTGCTATGAATGGATTTACCACCTCATTTCGGCCAGCCAGTTAAGAGACAAATGATGTCCTATGGGAACCAATGATGTCTGCAGGTTGTGATGACTTCTTTTTACAAAAAAGATTATCATTCTGGTTGGCATCTTTCACAGAATATAACTTCTCCAAGGGATAAACCATCTTCTCATCTTACATTGTGGGAGTCTAGATTCTCAAATGGTATAAGAGTACTAATGCAGTAAGGAGGAATTAAAGCCCAGTTACATTCGTAAGACACTAAGACACAACAAAACGATCTCATCTAAATGTTTTACTCATGAATGTTCATGGGACATGTGGATGTCTAGGAAATTGCTTTTCAACTGTCTTTCTCTTAACATATATCTCACAAGCTAAGAAAAAGACTAGTATATAACAATATTCCTTTCTTCTAAGTACAGAGGTAATTTTGCATATGCTTTTCTCTACAGATTTTCTTCACCTCAGATTCCAGCCTCTTGATGCCAAAGCTGAGAGGACCAAGAAATGTTTTAAACAGATTGGCAGTGAAGACTCATTTAATACCTGTACCTGGTTTTAAAATGTAGCTAGAGAAAATGTAAGCAGCTGAAGTACAATAATGAATAAAGAAATGCCAGAGTGAGGTGGGAAAGAAAATAGTTGGTATAAAACAAATTATTTGGGTCAGATCACTTCTGGAGAAGGGCAGTAAAAAAGATTCTGTTAAGGGTCCATACAGTGTATTGTAGGATTTAGACTGGGATATGTGTTAATAAGTGAGAAATATTATCAGAGACATTAGAGAGAATTCAAATTATCAGATACAAACTGAAGCAAATTAATGAGGTAAGGCTCAGATAAGCCTATAGACAGCAGCTGACTGACTTTGCCACTGCACTTTCTCCAAAGCAGCAGAAGATGAAGTTATTTTAGATTTCTGTTTTGGTAAATAATAAGGCCATTTTAAAATCAGTTGCATGTGACTAAGACTTGGAATATATATATTTTTTAAACTATTAAGAAGAAATTATATATATGAATTAAGAATAATATATATATAAATCCATTAAGAAGAAATTTAAAAATAAATACCTTTTTTTTTTTCTCAGCAGTAATTGAAAGGATGATCATTTCTAAAGGAAAAAAGTAGACTTCTTGGCAAAGACAGCTATGTCCAGAGTTGAAGACACATAATAAGAAAATAAGAACTGATGAAAAGAACCTAAACTTAAAAAGTAATTAAGTGATTAAACAATCACAAGGCTGTGTTTCTGCCTAGAATTTCACTCTCCACATCACCTCTGCTCCCACCACTTGTCCTTGAACATCCACAGTGTGCTATGGACCAGAGGAGGCTTCCAAAGGCAATGTCTTACAGTGCTGCTCAAAAGTAAAGGCGCACCTTGGCAGAGCGTGTAAGAACCTCTTTCTTGTCTTCTTTCCACTCCTTTCTGTTCCACTCCTTTCATAGAATTATAGAATGTCAGGGGTTGGAAGGGATCTCTAGAGATCATCTAGTCCAACTCCCCTGCCAGAGCAGGATCCCCTAGGGCAGCCGCACAGGAACACGTCCAGGTGGGTTTTGAAAGTCTCCAGAGAAGGAGACTCCACAACCTCTCTGGGCAGCCTGTGCCAGTGCTTTACTGTCACCCTTACAGTAAAGAAGTTTCTCCTCAAGTTGAGGTGGAATTTCCTATGTTCTAACTTAAACCCATTCCATTCTATTCCATTCCATTCCACCTTCTTCCTCAGTGACAGACCTCAGATGATGTTCAAGATCTTCAGATAAGGAATATTACACTGTCTTTTCCTCATGCATTCATGGACAGGATCATCATGTCAGGAATGTCTGTTGGTTCACTGACGTGTTCAAGTAGCCAGCAACACACCCCACAAACATGTCTCACTGTTTCCGACAAGTAGATGTGTAGGCAGTGTGCTGTACATGCCACAAAGTTAAAACTGATGCCACTAATTGAATGAAATAATTCCATTAAGGACATGTGCTTATACACATATTGGCTAAATCCATGCGGAATTAAAATATGTTGTCTTTGCTAAAGAGTCACACATTTTGGTTTTACAGTATAGTCTGAAGTACTGGAGTTTTGGATATTTTGTGCCTTCCTCAGTCGTATAAATAAACCCTCAGCTGACATCTGCACTAAGCACTTTCTAATAACACGCTGATGAAAATTAGTAGCACTGTTGACTTCAATGGGGAAACACTAGTGTAAAAACAGTATGCAATCCCGCCTCAATCACTGCATTTTATACCTGGCTTTCAGAAGTGCTCATCTATACACTGGGCTAAGGAGCAGGATCGCAAGGCCCACAAAACCCTTGAAAACTAAGACCTTGAACAAAGGGAGTTTTCCACAAAAAAATTAAGACGTCCAGCTGTAGCGAAGCTTACTGCATTAATAGTCATGCAAGTGCAGAGTTGCTACAATCAATCAGAACCACAGTAAAATATTCAATAGCTTATGACTCGCCAAATAAAAAAAAAAAGAAATCCTTATGTTATTACGGTGAGAACATAAAATCTATACAGATATTCCTTTTTCCTGTTTGTTTGTATCTTATTTAGAGCTAGTACTGAGAAGATACATATGATACTTCTGAGAAGATACATATGAGTACATAAATATTTGGACACATCAGAATTGTATGAAAGCAGTGGAAGTTAGATGGCATCCCCAGACACTACTACCACATATGGCCTACCTCCAGTTATTTAAACAAAATAGCTGAAGTAAAATGTTCAACTGTTTTTAAACATTTTCAAGTTTTCAATATGTGTATAAGCTTGCATGGAAATTTGGAGTTTTCAGACTTGAGAATGCAAACAAGTCAGTCTCTTCAGGGGCAAAACTCTTTCTGATCTTAAAGGTGGGCATCACCCATTACTTCATCAAAATCTAGGTTTTCACCCAGAAGGTCACATGTGGCACACAGGTGCATACTGATGTCTTCTTCCCACTGGAAGAATACAGCAGGCTATATTCTCAAAACTAGTGTTGACCTAATGTCAAAGCAAAGCACACTATCATGGTCTCAAGACATTAAGAACTTACATACTTCCTTTCCTCCAGCATTTTTAAATCCTCTTTCACTCCCTCAAAATTTAACAGAGCTCTAGAAATCTTGCTGGGTTGGGGAAGCCATGTGGATTACACTTGGTTTGGGATTATTCTTTACCAGATGCCTTGAAGGGAACATAAAATAGCTATGCTGTGTTTAAACACCAAGAACTAGGTATTGAAGGTAACTGGGTGCTTAAGTACACACATTGACTCCCAATGGGAATTTCAGAGACAAATTTTCAGAGGAATTTCTGTGAGCCAAAATGCTATTGAAAACGAGCATTTCTGAAAGATGTCATTAGGTTTTTATCTGAATTTTTAGGCACTCAAGCATCTCTACAATTCCAACCTCTACTAATAAACTACTCCAGTGTCGCATAAAAGGATACTAGCCTAGATGAAGAGCCTGATTTTGCTTTTACTATGCCAATGTTTTCCCTGTTTCTTTCCTCACTACACTGCATACAATACCATAAACAAAAGCTCCATAGCAGCTCTTGATCAATTCAGAAATGACTGGAAAAGCATTAAAGATCATCAGCTTTAACCTGAGTGCTTCAGCTCCCTGTCTCTTTTTAGAGACTCTAGCAAACAGAGACCATATTTAACCATTATTCAATCTCTGTAGTTGCACTTAAACCAAATATTTTAACTAACCTCTGCAGAGTAAAAGGTTGTAACTGAAATAAATGCCTATTTTAAAGCTTTTTTTATGAGCAAGGACTACTGCCTGTTACTCCCACTCCAGAAAGAAGGTACAAAATTCTATGACTCCAGTTTCCTTAAGAATCTGCCTTGCTGAATTTGGAAACTTGTGTATTGTGTCCTCCATGTCAACTGCTGTGTCTCAAGACGATCATAGAATGGTTTGACTTGGAAAGGATCTTAAAGATCATCTAGTTCCAACCCCCGTGCCATGGGCAGTGACACCTCCCACTAGACCCGGTTGCTCAAAGCCCCATCCAGCCTGGCCTTGAACACATCCAAGGATGAGGCAATCACAATTTCTCTGGGCAACCTGTTCCAGTGTCTCAACACCCTCATAGTAAAAAACTTCTTCCTAAGGTTTAAATCTACTCTGCTCTAGTTTACAACCATTGCCCCTCATTTTGTGCTACACACCCTTATAAACAGTCCCTCCTCACCTTTCTTGTAGGTCCATTTCAGGTACTGGAAGGCTGCTATAAAATCTCCCTAAGGCCTTGTCTTCTTCAGGCTGAAGAACACCAACTCTCCCAATATGTCCTCAAAGGAAAGGTGTTCCAGACCTTTCATCATCTTTGTGACCCTCATCGGAATCTGCTCAAGCAAGTCAATGTCATTCTTATGCTGGGGTCTCCAAAGCTGGATGCAATGCTCTAGGTGAGGTCTTGCAAGAGCAGAGTAGAGGAGCAGAATCAATTGCCTGATGTGCTGGCCACACTTCTCTTTATGTAGCCCAAGATACAGTTGGCTTTCTGAGCTGCAAGCACACACTGCTGGCTCATGTTGAATGCTTCATCAATCAGCACCCCCAAGCCGTCTCTGTAGGGCTGATCTTAATCCACCCATCACTCTGCCTTTATTTGTGCTTGGGATTGCCCTGACCCAGGTGTGGAACCTTGCACTTGGCCTTGTTTTAATGAGGTTTGCACAGGCCTACCTCTCAAGCCTGTCAAGGTCTCTCTGAGTGGCATCCCTTCCCATCAGTGTTTCAACTGCACAACACAGCTTGCTGTCATCAGCAAACTTCTTGAGAGTCCACTCCATCCCACTGTCCATGTTCCTGACAAAAATGTTAAACTGCACCGATGTCAGTACTGACCTCTGAGGAGCACCACTTGTCATGGGTCTCCATCTGGACATTGAGCTGTTGATCACAACTCTTTAAGAGCAGCTGCCTACCCCGTTTCTTATCCACCATGTGGTCCATCCATTGAACCCATATATTTCCAATTTAGAGACCAGGATGTCGTGTTGGACTGTGTTGCGAGGGTCAGAGGCTCTCCAAGTCCTCCTCTGATTATCAGCAAGTAATAATTGGTGGTAGATTTCACTGAGTTGTGACGACATGTCTTGGCATGGATATTTTTATAAATAATGTAAACACTTATGCTGATTCTGTACAAGCAATTTTGAAGTAAAATAGGGATAAAACACTTTAAAACTCCATTGAAATAATGTGGAGTTCAAAATAAACTTTGAAAGAGAATAGTGTGTCTGTTGTGAAATCAAAAGTTTGTGCAAGCAATCTTGAAAGGATGTAACACCAGTTTTGAAACCAGGATTTACACCTTGATGCTGCTTTTCTTTTGCCAAGGTGTATCCAAGCCCAATTTTTTTTCTTCCTTTCCCTCTCCTGCTATGTTCTTAATAGAATAAAATGACATATTTGAACATTGTGTGCAGTTCCAACCTGAAAAGAGTCAAGGAAGTCAAGAAGAGCAACAACTGATTCCCAATACAAGTTTCCGGTTTGCTTCCATGCTTTCTGATTTCAACCCTCTCTTCCTTTGCTCTGCTTCTTTTTGCTTTTCCTGAAAAAAAAAAAAAAATCTTCTCAGTCTCTCCACCCCCCTTTCCCCAAATATACATACTGTCATTTTCTGGTTTCTTACTGAAGGCTTTTAATTACTCAGACATGCTGGGAAAGAAAACTGGAGACCACATGAGTGGCTAAGATATTCTTAATATTAGAGTCAGTTAGCAATCTAGCTCTTCTTTTCAGATTCCCATAAGAAAATTGATTGATTTTAACATGGGATGAAGGGGAAAATAAACATCTCCTTCCACAATGCCAAATTAGGTCAAGCTTCATAGAAGCAAATGTGACAACAGTCCATAGATGGAGCTTTCCTCAGGATATCTGAGGAGACTAAGAAAGATGGCTGTTCCAACTGATCCCAAGCTGTACAACAAAGTAGAAAACAAAAAACGTCTCCTTCCTCCTGAGTATGACAAAAGTGATGGCATAGGAGAAAGCACAAATCCTCTCACTAGGAGCCAATATTTTTGAAAACAGTTTTATCCACAATACTATTACAAATCTTATGCACACAACATTCTTACATTCTTTAAAAAATTTCACTTGCAGAATCATAGAATGGTTTCAGTTGGAAGGGACACTAAAGATCACCTTTTTCCAACCCATCCTGCCATGGGCAGAGACAACTCCCACTAGACCAGGGTGCTCAGAGCCTCATCCAGCCTGGCCTTGGACAGGAATGTGGCATCCCAGACTCCTCTGGGCAACCTATTCCAGTGCCTCACTACCCTCGCAATGGAGAACTTCTTTCTTACATATAATCTAAATCTTTCAATTTAAAGCCATTGCCCGTCGTCCTGTCACTACAGGTGCTTATAAAATAGTCCTTCTCCAGCTTTCCAGTAGATTCCCCTTTAAGTACTAGAAGGATGCTATAGGGTCTCCCCAACCTTTCTCCAGGCTCAACCATCCAAGGTCTCTCAGCCTGTCTTCACAGGAGAGGTGCTCCAGCCCTCAATCATCTTCATGACTCTCCTCTGGACTCCCTCTAACAGGTCCATTTTCTTCTTATTTTGGAGGTCCCCTCCACTCACAATGCACCATTGCCCTTTCTTCTTTTCCAAGTATCTCACTGCAAAATAGCAGTAGAGATGACTTCATGTTTCACAGGAGGAAAAGTTGCCTTAACATTTAGGGTGTAGAAAAATATCCCCTTTCATTTCTGCCGGTGGGGAAAGTATGAAAGTGGTGTGTTCCTTTTCAAGTGTTAACACTGTCATTTTCACTTCGAAAAGAGGAAGCCTCCATGCCAAACTTTCAGAGGGTGATTTTCAAAGACAAAGCCAAGTAGCTAGTATGTGGTCACAGCATTTCAAGTGTCATGAACTGCTAAGATGGAGGCCAAAGCTGTTGCAGTTTTAAAGCAGAGCATCACTGAAGCCTCAAAGCCATACGTTTAAAATGCTTGTCAGCTGAAATACCTTTGTTCAAATGTAAAGCTACTGAGAAATAGAATATTGCAAAAACCCCGCCACTAGCCATCTCTTCAACTAAACCTTACTTCTGTTAAGAAAAATTGATTTTCCATTTGTTCTTCCTGTGCCAAACGGAAGGAAATGAACCTGAAAACCAACAGATCCCTGAAGGTGTCCTTCCCAAAACTGCAGAATAACATCCTGCTGCTTTATTGGGGTATTTGTGTGCAGGAAGGGTGTACGAGCGGCAATGTTTTGCAGGCATTTGGTGCACAGCCTGCCTGGGGGTAGAGCACTCCACAAAGGCCCAGGCTGCACGAATTAGTCCCTTCAGCCCTCACACAGCTCCATACTTAGTAAAATACTCAGGGCCGTGCTCTGCAAATGCCTGAGGTATGGATGAGAAAAGGAACTCTCTCTGGTCTTTTATGTTATACCTGGAAGGAGATGAAAAAGACTCTGAAAGTGGCCTCCAGGTAACAAGTCTTCTAGCAGAAAAGCCCCCTAGAGTTGCACAGCATATCCTGCAGCTGAGCCTTTTAGTGGCTTCAGTCACCCAAGGGCTTTTGCAAGCGTCAAAAATCATCACTTCTTTTCTTTCTTTCACACCTCAACAATGACACTTTGGCATATTTCCAGGGTAAAGGTTCATTCCTGACTGTGATTTGCATCTAGAGTACTTTCTTTTTGTAATTCCATAAATTTTCCCAAACACATGTTAACTCCAAGACTGAACCTGCTTAATTTTTATATAAAGAGATATTGAATATCTTGCAATATTAATTAAAAGGATGTTTCATTATACATTTCAGTATTTGAAAGTTTGGAAACTCCAGAATCAACAGTTATCTGTAATACCTTAGTTTGCCATCCTATTGCACAAATTTTATGACACTACCTAATATTGTATAGTATTTGACTCCCTCTGGATCTCCGTTCCACTCACTGAATAGCTAGTTCATCATTATTTCTCTTTCTTTTCATTCTCAACGTGACCTGATTGAATGCACACCAGTTCTTGTTCACTGAAATGCTTCCAAATAGTCCCCCTGGGACAGAATTACCAATTCTACAATGTATCACTATCGAATTGGACATGTGCACACAATGAGTATTCATTAATCCATCTTTACAGCACACTTGTGAACGAATGTGTTTTTCCCACTTGCACTGTCACCCAAACTGTGTGGCTGACAATGCTAGAAATTTGTTTACTAGTTGGGGGTGCTGCCAGCTGGTGTATAAGTAGAACTTTGATTTTTCAAAGTAATTATATCTTTTTTTTTGTGATCAGTCATCCGATAGCTTTATAGACTAAATTGTGTTTTATTTCCAGAAGCTGTGTTTTAAAATAAATGTTTTACATGAATTATGATTATTTCTATGTCCTAAAAAAAAGGCATAAAAAATAAAAATAAAAACCCTGGCCACCTCAGCAACTCTATCCAGAACAATCCCACATGGAGTCATGTGGCAAACTCCATGAGGCAATATACTGTGGTGGAGGTGGCAGGGTAAGAGAGGTGAAGAACTTCATAGAATGCCTTTTTAGAAAGGCATGTTGATAGTGGAAGAGCATCAGCTTAAACTAACAGCTTCAATTTTTTATAGCCTTTTTTTAAAATTAGCTACGAATGTAGTTCCAGTTCCTATTTCCTCTCTCCATGTTTTCTTTATAGCCCTTTCCTGTCCTTGATTTCTTCCCCTTTCACAGAATTTCATCACCTTGTCATGATTCTCAGGGCCCATTATCATCTGCCTCAGTTGAGTTTGAGGTGATTTTTTTCCCATCGCATGGAACAAGTATGGGGGAATCGCAACTGATGAGCTGGAAAATTACAGTTACTCTGTCAAAAGCATCCTAAGCCCCCAGATCTGATGGCTGTGGGGGTTTTTTGTTATTGTTTTTTGTTTGTGTGGTTTTGTTTCAAGCAATTTACCTTCTCTCTTTGTGCTCCTGTCAAATCAACCATTCTTTAAAATTAATTTGTAATATAAAATGTCCAGGTGAAACAAACTGGTAGCCCAGCTCTTGATCTCCAGTTTAACAGGCTAGCTAAGAAACAATTTCCATTTCTCATTTGCAGCTGTTACATCTTTGGCCATTAGTCCAGAGCAGGTAACTCCTTTACATGGCACTGGAGTCAGAAAGTCTGATATCCTCACAAGCACAGATGAAAGTAACTTCCCAGTGGTAAGAGAATTGCTGGCACTGAATGCTTTGCTGCTTTTTTTCTATGCCAGTTCATATGCAATCCCTTTTGCTCTACAGGGGGAATTTATAAGTGCATTAAGACTACATATATCATCAACTCCAGAGACAGTTCGTAGGATAACAATACAGCAGTTTACAAAGCAGTTTTTTTCAGTCAGTGGATTCCTAGTATAGTTTCTTTTGTGAGGTGCTCCAAGAGACAGATGAGAACCTGAAAAGAGGTGCTAGTTTGGATCACAGTGAAGTGAGGAAGTTCAGAAATCTGAGCAGAGGAGGACAAGACATCAGAACTGGAAAAAAAAGCAGTTTTCATACACAAAGAATTGTTAACTAGGGTCTCTTGGGGAGAAAAATAAAAAAGAGTATAGGCGAGTGGACACAAAGTCCAGTTCCTCAGCCCATTAGAAAAAGGCAAATGTTAGTCAACATTATGGCGGCAATATAAATCTTCAATTACTTGAAATTCAAAGAGGAAGCACAAAAAGCAGAGACAGTGCACATCTGAGGATAGATATAGCAGCAAATACAAGGACAAAACCAATACCATACAAAATGAGTTCCCAGTATTACAGAGCATAAAACCTAGCAGGAATTTGTAAGTGTGAACACAACTAACATGCCTAGACAGTAGAGATGTGTTACTTGACAGTGAAAGATGATCAGTTGTGCAGTCACAACGAAGGTGAAGTCCTTTTCAAGGAAATATCCAGTTCTGATCAGGTACTTAACTTAAGCATGTGAGTGTGATGTTCAGGTCACGAACATTTGGACTGTGGTCTAAACCATGCAGCTTACCAACCTGGGTCCATTTGCAAACGGGATTTTGGTAGGGCTGGCTCTGATTAAGGCTTCCTACCAAAGTAA
>NW_009704271.1:34135-55857 GCF_000703405.1 Apaloderma vittatum
ACTCTTTCCTAATTCAAGGCACTGTAGGACAGTAGCAACAATAAATAAACCTACATGTAAATTAAACATATTTCTTACCTTTACAGTATATTATGCTGTGGACAGGTGTCACATTAAATGTATGGATATAAGTCTGACATGTCTGAGGGTAGCCCTCCTGTTCAGTCACAGGGTTCAGAAAGTACCTCCTAGCTTCCTAAACTTGTTCACAAAGAGGAGTCTAGGTGTGGCTAGATCCAGTCTTAGTCCCAGACTTGATCAATGGTTTATGTCTAAAGGTTTGTGAGTGCAGCCACTTACTAGAATCAGTATTTTTCTGTCAGAATCCTGCTAAGGATTTTCACTGATCAGAGGCAACTTGCCTGTCAGAGTCCCCCAAGGACTTGCACTAAAATAGTTTTGCAAAGTTGAAAAGGTAGGTGATTTATTAAAGTGACAGATACAACAGATTTGGAATTGCCATTGATAAATACAGTTACTGTGTTAGCGCTAAATACTCTAAAGCTAGCCAAAATTAATCAGTCAATTAAGCAATCACTTAATAAAGAATTCATTCATTCACTCAGATAGCATCCACAATGTAACAGAGATATAATTTCTTACCAAAAGAGGCATCCCTGCTAACGGGAAAGGAGAATGAGTCAGACCAGTTGATCCACCCAGCAGCTGAAGTCAGTGTCTTCTCACAGCTGAGATATTGGCAAGCGGCCACATGTGTACTCCTGATGAGATAGGACTGAATCATATATCTTTTAACAAAGCTTATTGTATTATCGACAAGGAAAAGAGTGGCAGGGGAACAAGGCCAAAGTGTGGTTCAGAGGCTCAGTTGCTCCTTTTGCTTCACTGAAACAACATCAGGCTGTGAGGCCTCCACCTCACCCAGGGCACCACTCAGTTGCTATTATTGCTAGACCTTATCTGACCATGTAATCGTAAGCTTCCACACCTGTCTCATCTTGGCCAGATAGGTAAGGTTATCTGTCCTAGTTTGAGAGCACCAGGATAAAAATTCTCTGAGACTCCTGGTACAGTGAGTAATCACAGTGGGGGAGGAGGGACAGCTGTGCCTATGAGGAGGAGAGGAGGGGTTAGGTGACCCAGATGGACCAATCACAGCATTCTTTCCAATAATACTCAGTCTATAAGGGCCCCTAAGACAAGCCCTGAAAAATTTAGTGCCTGCTGTATTAGAGAGGTTGTCACTAGCTGTGTGTCATCTCTCCCTGTGCTGATGGTGTTCTCATCTACTGTTTCCGTTTTGTAGAGGAGCACTGCTTGACAGAGCAGGTTGTCTTCCCCTGTCCCCATCATGGGTGGCGAAGACACAGCTCCTTTTCTGTTTCTTTCAGACTGTCATTGGGACTCTGTGCTTGGGCTCCACTGTCTGCTGCTGACTCCAATATGGGAACTTTTTTTTTATCCTCTTCAGGACCTTGTTATAATCTGGAGTGTGTAGGTCCCTTATTGACATATTGTCTTGTATCTTTGAGCAAATTTATATTTCTTGTATGTGTGTGGTTTGACATCATTACTGTTACTGGTAGTATTATTACTTTTTTTTTCATTAAACTGGTTGAAGTTTTTGATGTTTTCTTTCAACCTTAAAGACTGTCTCCCTGTTTCTCCTGCTCTCCTCCTCTGGGAGGGTGATGGGGGGAATCATAGAGAGCATCTGTTCAAATTTAGTGGTCAGCCTAGCCTTAAACGCCAACATAGTTGAGCGTGGCGCTAACAATGCCAAGGTTGCAGGTTTGATTCCCGTTCGGTCTCCATGTGTTGCCTGATCTAGTTGAGAGGTGGCGTCCCTGGTGACAGGGAGGCTGGATTAAAATGATCTCTAAGGTCCCTTCCAACATAGGCCATTCTATGATTCTATGATTTGCTCAAGCCTGGTCCAAAACAAGCCCAGAATTTAACTCTCTTCCTGCTCAACTCCCAAACTCAACCATTCTTTGTCAACTCATGGTCGTGATTCGGTGTATTGCCACAGCAAGACTGATAATTTTGCACAACAGGATAGAGAATATTGGATCAGACCTACAACAGAAAAGGACTGAGGTGTGTTGACCTAGGAACAAAGCTGGGAAGCATTAAGCCTTCAGAGGTTCCTTCTACCCTATACATTTATGCTGTTTGTTGTCTTTCTCTCTTTTCCCTGGGAGCAATATGATACGAGCAATGTTTTCTTATGCTTTGTCTTAGCTGTGCTGTGTGTTTCATTATTGATAATAAGGTCTATGAATCATACCTTACGTCTGGGATGGGCTGGAGTTTATTGTTTTTTAGGGTTTTTGTTTTAACTTCGAGGTATGAGTTCTCAGCCATATTTTTCAAGTATTTCACATCATAACTACATCTTTCTCACAAGCTATCTGCAACTAGGAGAGTTAAACTGGAAAAAATGAAGCTACTGTGCAAGTTGCCAGATGCACATCCAATGATCTTGTAGCTTCTAGCTGAGAACAGGCTCATAGTCAACCATATCCTGGACAGTCACTTCTCTACCTGCTATGTACTATATACTGCTTGTGACAGTGGCTACTTAAAAGGAAAGTCATGACTGTTCTTGCTGATTATAGGTTCCTTAAATCCTACAGATGTTCTGCCAATTACCAACTGAACTCCAAAGTGCTGTTTTTTCTCTGCCTTGCTGTTTTGTGTTACCTTTTTAGCTGCAAGCACTTTGGTGGTTTCTCTACATATATTCAAACCATGTACTTTTTTGCTCTGAATTCATTAACCTCTGGACGCTATCTATGTGATGCCACAGCTTGTGACTGCTAAGATAAGCACAGCCAGTAGCTACAGGGCCATGATGACTGTGCCTGCATTTTGCAGAAAATAACAGAAACTGAGGATTTGTATAATGCTGGTAGTCAAGGTGCCTGTGAGGAGGCAGGTTTGGAGCTGCATTACTTTAGACTTGATTAATTGCAGAAAACTGTCATGTTGGTCAACACTGTCAAAAGCAACATTACTGTAAATACCACAGGTCCTTGTCCCAAACATTCAAAATAATGCATGTATCAGAGATTAATGCTCATCTCTCCATAAATGCAGCAAGCTTATACATGATTTTCATGGAGACTGAAGCACTCGGGAGCTTTGAAGAAAAAAAGTCAAGGACATTGAGATCTCTGGACAATATAAATATTTACTAGAAAAGAGAGAGTTGACTATCAAGACACCACACACCATTCATGCAGAAAGCAGCTTCAGGACAGTGAGTTGATTTAGTGTGTGAATATGGTAGACAGCAATGTAGAGTATCAGACTACTAAAAACTTCCTATGGTTGCTATAGCTTTGAGGTATATATTTATTTATTTTTAGTAAAGACTTATAGCGTGGCCTCTGCAACCACCTTTGCTCTTGTCATATATTAAATCAGCCATTACAGTACAAAAACTGAAGACTCACAGTCAACCCCATGAGTCTTATACACATCCTAATGTCTCTTTAATGGGAGTCACACTAAGATCTTTATATAGGTGCTGGAGAGAGACAGCTTCCTCGTGAGGGCAATTTAGTCTGTTGAAGAACTGAACTGTCCCCCAGAGGAGTATGTTACATATTTATGACAAAATATTTAACTTACCTTGTGATTACCACATCTCAGCTCTGTAAATTTGAAGGGATCATGCATGATATTAAGAATATTCCACAGCCCCATTTCCTTCCAGAAATAGGCATTTTGACCAGCCACATTTTGTTTATTTTCACAAATACAAATATACACTTCCCTCAACTTTCCTTCAGTTTTTTGCTGACATTTGCTTTAACTGTTTAATTATCTTTGCATTGTTTTTCTGTTGTTGTTTTTTTCTTTCAAAAACTCTCTATTTAGTATGGTTAGTCCACAGATTCTACATTTATTATAGGAGAAAACAGTGAATAAATAATAGAACTTAAACAAGACTGGACATCTAATTGGACACCTGAAAATCTCATTGGAAAGTGCTTGACCTTCCATTAGAAAACACAAGCGCATGAGAAAGCTATTTTTCTCCCAATAAAAGTTAGGGTTTATAATTTTGATTTAAAAAAAAAAAGAAGTCTAAATCCTGAGAAACTCAGAGTTCTAGCATTTTTAAATTGCAACATTTGTTGACTTTTTTGACTGATAAACCAGATTGCTTTAAAATATCAATTTATTTTGAACAATGCACGGTTCAAAGATATAATGGTGACTTAGTAGAGAATAAATGAAAGTTTTGAAGTCTTCCAGACCAAGTTCAGTATTTCAGTACAAGTCAAAGTAAAGTGTCAGTCCATGAAACAAAATGCCAAAAAGTAAGATGGACATGCAGCGGGCCTTTGAGGATTCTAAAGTGAGAATCAAATAATGTATTTCCAACTTAAGTTAGTCTGTCTGACAGCAAGGAGTGATTTTTAAATTTTTTTTTAACATCCTTCACACAGTCTGTCCTACCTGTTTCAGAAATCAAAGACATAGATTTGAGCACTGAATGAGATTAACTCAGCTATCATAACTTCCATTAATATATCTCTGAATAGAGCCTATAACTGCCTTGCTGAGGAATGCTTGTATATAAAAGTTTAGATTTTATTTCCTTTTATGATTTCAAATATCCAGCTGTATAGTGGTGGCTGTCTCTCTGGATCGTGCATGTCCATGAAGGATTGTCTCTGCTCCAGTTTTACTCATGTGGAATTTGGGTTGTCTTGTCTTTACGGGTAGTGATTAAGAAAAACCCCTTCACTAAAAGGGTTGCGAAAAACTGGAACAGGCTGCCCAGGCAAGTGGTTGAATCACCATCCCTGGATATGTTTAAAAGCCATCTAGACATGGTGCTCAGGGATGTGGTTTAGAAGTGGGCCTCGTAGAATTAGCTAATGGTTGGACTTGATCTTAAAGGTCTTTTCCAACCAAAATGATTCTATGATTGTCATGCCATTGCAAAGCTAGTTTTGGTTTCTGTTATGGAGCAGCACAGCTCCTTCTTATTTCTGTAAAAATAATGTCTGTTTGCTGCTGTTTAAAATTTTTATCTCTTGAAGGTCATTTTCAAAAGTGAACAAAATATGCATTTTTACCTCCTTGCTTTTGTTTTCATTTCCTTATGATACATGAAGAAGTATCGAAAGGGACGACATGAAGTGTGCTGACTGGGGTGTTCATGAATTACCAAATTTTGAGCAGTTATGTAGGAGGAGGCATCGTTAATACAAAGAGACTTTTTGACTCAGACTGATTAAGGTTTTGTGCTGTCTGACAACAGGTTCATTTCATTGCCTAGTTAGCATTTTGGGTAAAGAGTGTCTGTGTTGAAGATCAAAGGCAGTCAGTCTTTTCAGACAGTAAATTTTGGCAACTTGGATTAAGGGTATTTCTTCTTTCAACTTAAAAGAGAAACAGTAAAGAAAAAATGCTTATTTCTCTCAGTGGTAAAGAACCAGCTGAATTCAGAGCAATTACTCATAAATGATTATTTAATATTGAAAAAACTCTTTTCTCCATCATCATTTTTTTTTCCTAAATTATGTACAATTAAGATTACAAAGTTGCAGACAGGGTACATATAAACCTTTAATAATGCAATTTATTCTTATATGGGTTTTTTGGAATTAGTGTTGTCCTCTGAAGTTTACGTGATTAATGAGAAGTAATAACTCTCCATACTGAAATAAAAAAGAGAGTTATTTATCCAGCACACATAGTTCCTTAGAAAGCTTTCTTTCTGGTTATCTTGAAAAAGCAAGTTACCAGACCAACTTCATACACATCAGAATATCCTGGAGTATTAAGGCTGGATGGGATCACAGAAGGAACACAAGGTAGGACCATCTGTGCCTGAACACCTACCCGGGTTATTTTCTCAATCATATTGAGATTGTTAGGGACAGCATTAAGAGATCGTCAAGTTCTCTGGAAATCTCAGTTTAAAGTTCAAATTATAGTCTTAGATTCAAAGGCAATATATGGACAATGCACTGGTTTGGGGTTTTGTTTGCACAATTTTTGAAGATTTCCTCAATTTTTCTTTCCTTTGCCCGATTTCCAGTGAATGTCTAACAGCCTGTTTTTAATGCCACCACTCCCAAACTATGTCTTATTATCTCCAGATCTGCCAGAGGTCCATAAAAAAGGCAGAAACTTTCTTTAATTCCAGATTATTGGAATTAATGATATAGATTCCATGGAATTCATCCATTAGTCAGAGCACTGGGTCAGCCTCAAAGGCTGCTACAGCTAACTATTCAGCAATAGATAAAATGTTTTGAAGTGCCAACACTACTTAGGAACTTGCATCCTGTCCACAAAGTAAAATTCATTTCTGACGTACTTTGATACTTTTGAAATTCTGTTTATGGCCAATTAACTCATGCATGCAACTTATAAATCACGTCACTGCATGTCATTTCCAACCTACCAAAATGCTGGTCAAATGGATAAACAAATATATGCTACAGCTCGCACCCTGCGTTATGCTGTTGTATTTGAACAGTTTTGAACCCAGTGAGCTGGAGTGGGAGGTTGAAGTACCAGGAAAAAGTAATTGGATATTATTTTCAGAAAACAATTCTTCAAGTCTGATGAATTATGTTTTCATCTCCATATTTTTCAACTGCCCTCTGCCCCTAAAAATCTTCTGCTCTCAGAATACTCTCTCTGGTGAGATGAGAAATAACTTGTAGCAAACGGCTTTATTTACTTGTGGCACCATGAATTTGTTCTTGAGTTATTCTCCATTTTTAATGGCAACGAGTAGATGTTGTTGACTTTAGGCATTGAACTAAATAATTTAACCATAATAGCACCACTAAACTTAGTATAATTATGTCATGTTAAAAATGCAGGGTAATAGTCTGCTGTCAGTGTATCGTAATTCAGGCTGTAATGACTCCTCTGCCCTGTACACAGGAAAAGAAAAAGAAAAGTGAAACAGAATTAATTTACTAAGTTTTAATAGCACCAAGGGCACGTCACTAACAGCTCTGACTTTGTATCTTTTCAAAGTAAGATTTTAAATGAGAACCTGCAACAGAACTAGAGACACTGGTGCAGCAAGAAGACAACACTGGCGAGTACAGGGCTTCAGCGTCACAGGCTCCCTGTTAACACAGGCAGCCTCAGATACCCTGTGTCTAGCAACTAAGTGTTTTGTATCTTCCTCTGCAGCCCCAAGGATAAATTCCCTTTACCTGATTCATAAAATATTAACTAGATATATCAAATCTTACCAATTGACTTTCCTGCTCAAGAGCCCAGTGACATATATAATAGATGATTCAGGTGAGGGAGTGAAACTATCCATTTTAAACACCTTCCTCGTCCTCCTCAACCCCCTAAATACCTGCAGTCAAAATGTTTAAGAGAAACATCATCTTCCTGCTACTAGTAGGGTAACGTCAGTGATGCTACTCAGTGAGAGGCAGAAGAACTGCTTTCTGTATTAATCAAAGGCTTGCCATTATTTCCCAGTAGAGCAGGACAGCAACTATCTTAAGCATTTTTCAAATGTACTAGTTGATTATATGTAATGTAAAGAAAGATACAGAAGCAATATTCTAGTATATCTTCTGCATGTTTGCTTACCTAGATGTTTATAACACACTCCAAAGGATGAGACACAGAGAAGCAAATAGTCCCCTCTCCCAATATATAAAGAAGACTAAAAGGTCTAGAGGGCTATGAAGTCTCTTGGTGAAGCCAGGCTTCACTCACTGCTATCATGACCAGTAACAACAGAAACCATTTGTGGCAGGCTATATCAATTCACACTGGTTATACTCAGGTCCGAGGGCCTGTTGCTGACTTTTTCTTTCTCTGTGCTCTCAATAAATTAACAGGAATCACTTTGCTTGTCTCATAAATTGTGGTCAAAACACTGGCACTACCTTCATCATGTTCTTCCCCCACCAACTCCTACCAGCCACCAGGCCTTGAAGAGGGCTGCAGAATGGCTCAGTGTGCATATGAAAGTCTAACTTTATAAAATAGTAATAATAAAAAAAATTGTTCCCAGAGATTCCATGTAGTCTTTTCCATACACCAAGGTTATCTCAAATGTAGCCAGAAGAGCTTTAAAAATTACTCCCTGTCTCTGAGACAATTACTCCAAAACACATCTTGAACTCTGACCAAGTGCCACAAAATTTGAGTCCCAGCATCACCTTATATCCTCATGTTACGCCCCACAGAGAGCAGTGCATGAAGTTTCTGCCCTTCCTTTTCCATCTCCACAAAAACTGTCAGCAGTTGAGTATTCCACATACTTAGAAAAAGCAGCTTGATATCAAAAAGCTGATGTGCAAACACATTCTTCAGAAATGCTGTTGGTCCCCTGCATGTTGGAAATAGAGAAGTGGCTGTTGTTTGACAATGAAATGAACAAAATGGGGCTTGGCAATGTTCGCATTTGGGAGTTGAGTTCTGTGGACTTTTTCCATTTGTGAGACTTGAGGTAATCCAGACACAAAAGGTTTTATTTATGAATTCATAGTCATTAAAGAAATCTTTTAAGTTTACAAGGCAGTTTTCACTGGTGAGAAGGCTTAGCAAAAGCTTCTCAATGATCAAATCAAAGAGGCCAATTGGAATACAAACTGAATGTCTACAAATTTCTGTATTACCACTGGATAGATATTTGGATGATGCTGGTGTGTTTTCCACTGGACAATGTTTAACTCTTAGTCTGCTCCTATAGTTTATCACTTTTTTGAGCACCCTGGAGATTCTGCATGATCAGAAGGCAGTTGCGACAAAGCTGTGTGTGGCTTTCAACATTTTGCAAGGAGACTCTTAGCACCTGGTAGATTCAGGTTATGTGCAAGAGAAATTATAGTGCTGACAGCTTCAGATGAAGGTCACAAATCAATAGAAAGCATTATAGATTTATAGAGACACAGTTGAAGGGTTAGACTTGTGAAGGAAGGAGAATAATTTTTTTTATCGTTTCAAAGAAACTGAAGACAATTATCTGCATGAGAATCCAAGTAATTTAGATAAGAATTTGAGTATTCTGATAATGTTTTTTTTCTTATAGCATTAAGGTTAAACATTCTGTGGCTTCTGGATTCAGATGAGATGACTGTGAGACAGGAGCTGCACAGAGAAGCTACACATAGAGGAGAGTGAGTGGGCTCCAGTGTGAAACTCTGTTCCTGGGTGGACATAAGCCTGTATATCATTCTTTTCACTCTCCTCTGGCTGAGACATGTTCTTCCTGCAGATTAATTGATCCCAAAGCAGGCCATCTGTATGCACCAGAGGACTATTGTCTCTCTGCTCCTGGGCATCTATTCTGGAAAAAAACCCAAAAGGATTAAAAAAAAAAACCCCACACCAAAAATCCCAGTACTTTTGTTGCTCAGTAGATCTGGTTGGAGGTTTTCCTTTTTCACACACAACCATTTTCTCATCCAGTATAGCCTTGCCAGACCTGAAGATTCAATATGAAACTGTTGGATGCCAGTCGTCTGAGAAGTGCTCTAAGGCACATCTGCTTCAGACATGCCTCAGCGAGAGGGATGCTTGCCACATACTTGTCTAGTATTTGATGATATTGAGCCCTGGCTTTTGTCCCTTGTGTCACTCACAGGTTGAAAAGTCCACTAGCTCTCACAGGCTACATAATTGCTGCTGGAGTAAGTAATATTGTTCCAGGATGTTTTAAATCAACACAGGCCAAGGTTGGTAACATGATTGGATGGATTTGCTCTGTAATTCTTTTGCAGTGTGGCTTGTTAGGGCTTTTTAAGCTGAAGTCAAGCAGACAGCACATTGTATTTTGAATGTCGTATCTGACCAAAATGTATCCAGCAACAAAGCAGTGTTGAAGTTCAAGAAGTATTATTAATGCAGACAGCATGTTTCCTTGAATGAAACGATACACATTCCCTCCCTCTTAAAGGAAGCGCAATCCAGAAGGTATAATTGCATTAGATGTGGAGTAAACTTGGAGCTAAATGGGTCGTAAATCAATAAATAGGCTGCAGCCTCATGGTTTATTGATTCACAAGCTGTTTAACCCCCACCTCCCCCCATATACTGTGTATTAGATGCAATTACTGCTTAATTATCCTTTTCGTGTGTGTACAAAGACCTAGATGTCTCATCAGATCAAGCAGATACCAGTTGTGAAGATACAACAATCCTAACAGGAGGATTTTGGTGCTCATTTTGGTGCTCACTCCTGGCATCACGCAGGGGAGTGAGGGCAGGGCACGCCCCATAGCCTGACACCTGGGCAGCAGCATGTTCCCACCAGAGCTCTGCCTGGGAAGCTGCGTTGCAGCTGGTGATACAGAGCTCAGGGATGCCATCTGCTTCTGCCAAGTGGTCATCATCACTTCCTGGCCAAGTTGCTGAAGCCTTCAGTGCCCTCCCATGTGAACTGTCATGCAAAATGCTGCACCCTGTTTGCCCGGTCTGTTCCCCCACAAGCTGTTGACCCCTGGCACAGGCAAGGAGCTCCTCCTGGCTTCAAAAAAACTCAGAAAGGCCCATTTCTGGCCCTTTTTGCCACAAATCCCTTCCCCGGTGCAGTCTTACCTGCTCTGGATCTTGTCTCCTCGACGAGTGGAGCAGTTGGATCTAACTTTGGAAACTGGCTCTTCTTTGAAAGAGGTTTAGACCAGAGATTTTCAGAGCTCCGTTTTTCTATGAAAAACCCAGCATTCACTGCAACTATAAGATATTTTCCAGTCTCAGCCAAGATACAAACATGAAACATTCATTAAAAGCCAGTGATATCAGTGCCACATGACTAGATCAGAGTGCTCTCTCTAGAGCTTGGGTAGTCCAAGAAGATGCTGCAAAAGCAAGCAAGTGGGACAAGACATAACAGATCCAAATAGTCCACCATAGCTTCTGGGAAATTGTTCTCTAGCTTCCAGCTCATAGTGGTAAGGGCAAAGTTATCACTGCTAATTTCACAAGCCTCTGTGTGTGTTCTCCCCTTGCTGGGAAAGGAACATTCTTGTCACATGTTTCCTGCCGGTGAGCGATATCCAAGATCTCCAAGAGGCCTCATTTTAAAAGAGATCTAAAACTTGCCTAATGTTTGAGAAGAAAACATTTCAACTAACATACAATTCCCCCTCATAAAACAAACTATGAAAGGGGATCCCTTGTCCTAGTCACAAAATTTAACCAGTGTATGAAAGAAGCATGTGAACGCTACCTCAGGTTAAACCTTCAGACCACCCTTTAATACATGACTGTGTGTGACTCATCACAAAGCAGTACTAACTCGAAAGATGGTATCATCTTCATCTCTAACAGACTAAATCCATATTTAAATTCTTTCTCAGAAAATTTTTGTATCCACTTACAAGAGATATAGGAGACCTAGCCAGGCAATGATAATCAAGGTTCCTCACAAGAAAATGTAAATCATTTCTCTTGCTTCCAAGCTTTCCCTGAAATCAATTTTCAAAGAACACCACATTTTCAATCAAAATAGATTTTTGGAGAAAAAAGATAATTTGTTTTGTCAATAAGCAGATTTTAAGGTGAAAATGGATGTTTTAACTGATACTTGCTTATTGTTTCTTGCTTCTAGCAACTTCTCCTGGTTGGAAAAAATCCAGCCCTCAATATTATTGTTGGAATTGAAGAGGACTGCCTTTAGAACTGATTTTACATTCTTTCATTACAATAAATATCTTTTTTACTCTCTTCAGATTTAGTAATTATCTTCTCTGTTTCTTGATCGGTTAATGAGGAAAAACAATGACCTACTCTCCATCAAAAAAGCCAATTTTCATTGTAGTAGAAAAAGCTCTAAAATCATAGAATCATAGAATCTTAGAATCATAGAATGGCCTAAAATGGAAAGGACCTTAGAGATTATAATCCAGCCTCCCTGCGGCCAGGGACGCCACCTCTCGACTAGATCAGGCAACACATGGGAACCGGAAGGGAATCGAGCCCATGACCTTAGCGTTCTTAGTGCTATGCTCTACTGACTGAGCTAACCGGCCCTCAAAATGTCTTGTTCTAAAGCAACTTTACTTTAAACATATACATATGTATTCCATCTGAAGAGCTGTTAATGCCTCTATTCTCTGTCAGTGCAGTAACTGCAACGATTTAGGCGTCAGAACAAAATTAATACAGGTTATGAAGAGCTACCATAAGCCATATAGGTACATTGACAAACAAAAACATACGCAGCCATAACCAAATTCAACTTTGGGGACAAAAATGAAAAAAAATTATCTCATGTTACAGCTACTCAGAAGGTTTATTTCGAAAGACATGCTGGGACTTTGGATCTTGTTTTGTAGTTCAGCACAGGCTGGAGTAAAAACATTACAATATAGCCGCATCTCTGAAAATCAAGCTACTTCTTTAAGTGTCTGTATAGAAACCACGGTGCCAGATTATGCTGTAACCTGTGAGAGAGTTTGTCAGCTAGTGTTACAAATGTATTAACTTCAGTGAAGCTGTGGCAATTTCTGTCACCTGAGGTTCAACTACAGAGTCTTTGAAGTGATTCATGAGTAATTGAAAACACTATATGAAGTAAAAGTTTCCTTCCACATGCCAGTGAGATGTGAGAAGGTACTTTGTAATCTAACTTCTACAGATTTCAGTAGGAATTAGGTATCCAAATATCTAATTTGGGCCTAATATTCTTAATATATTTAGATGTCATTAGTCGAAAAGCACTAGCCTGGAGCAATGCTCAAATTAATGCATCCACTGTGGCTATAAACTGTGCTGAAATGTATTATTTTATTTGTACCTTGGACTTCGACTTTTCATCTTTGCCTTAATGTTTAAAAACTTACCTGCTTTTTGTTGTGGTGGTGGTTTGTTATAAATGAAGCCATTGCAAAGTAAAGAGGCATAGAAAAACACACAAGTCTCAGTGTAATCATGCCTTTGTTCATGCTCTCAGTCTACTGTTATACCACATTCGCACAGATTATGTTCTGGGAGATATTTTTACTTACTCCAGTATTGTAAACATTAGGTTTTCGGATGGTTTCTGAGAACAAAACCAGCAAAACACAGAGTCAAATAAATGGATGAATAGCTAATTACTTCTCTTCTGGGCTGGGGAGGAATTACTGATGACTTCCCATGCAACAATATTATTTCCATGGCCCACTGACTTTTGCAATTCATTGGGGATTCATCAATTCCATATTAGCTATTTTCACGTGTCAGCAGAGCTCTCCATAATGACACTATGTAGAAGAGTTTAATCAGTTCTGTTCTCTCCTCATATCTGAAAACCCATTCACCAGAAGGGTTTTAATTGTTCAGAGATTTAACATGGGGGTAATGAGTAAGGGTGTTCCAACTATGGGTAGGGAACAGTGATTGGTGCTGTAGTTCCCTGAGATACCCCAAACACTAAAACTCTTGAGTCTGCACCTAGGGCTTAAAGGTACATATAAATACAATCCTCAGTTGAATCACAGAATCACAGAATGTCAGGAGTTGGAAGGGACCTCAAAAGATCATCTAGTCCAGCCCTCCTGCCAGAGCAGGATCACCTAGAGAAGGTCACACAGGAACATGTCCAGACGGGTTATGAATGTCTTCAGAGAAGGAGACTCCACAACCTTCCTGGGCAGCCTGTGCCAGTGCTCTGTCACCCTCACAGGGAAAAAGTTTTCCCTAATATTTTTGTGGTACCTCCCATGCTCCAGCTTGCACTCTTTGCCCCTTATCCTAACTGCAGCATTAGCAAGTATAGAATTAACTCCTGATACCTAAATAGCTCCACTTTCCTGTTAAAGTCCTTTGTGGAGTAATTTTATGACTTTTCAGATTATGCCCCTGTGCATGCGGGGCTTTTAACAAGTTACTGAAGAAGTTTCTCCTCTGACCTTATCATTCAGGCTGTCAAAGGCTAGGGTTGGGCCAGCCACTAAATGGATGACAGATGCTCTCTAACCCCTCTCCCTTCCTAAATGGCAAGGGAAAGGGAATGAGGCAGAGAGACTCACAGATTGGGAAGGAAAATCATAGAATCATAGAATAGCCTAGGCTGGAAGGGACCTTGGAGATCATTTTAATCCAGCCTCTCTGCCACCAAGGACGCCACCTCTCGACTAGATCAGGCAACACATGGGGACCGAATGGAAATCGAACCCACGACCTTAGCGTTGTTAGTGCCACGCTCAACTGACTGAGCTAAATGAAAACAACTTTAATAAAAGAATAATAGTACTAATAAGAAAATAATGAAATTAATGAAAATATAGACGAATATATCCAAAACTGCCCCCCCCCACACCCCAATAGCAATCACTAGTGATGCTGCAGTGTAGGCAGGCACCAGGGTATTTCTAAATTCCCTGTCAGAGGAAGTCAGATACAGGAGCCGGATTCAGAAACTGAAAGGCAGAAGAATGTATGGAGTTGTCCTTGGATGCCACCCATTGAAGAAGAATAGCTTAACTCCCGTAAACCCTCAGCTTTATACTGAATATGATATATACAGAATGGAATACTTTTGTTGGTCAAGTTTGGTTCTCCTGTCCTGTCTGTTCCTCTCTGGAGGTGCAACCTTCTTCCTTGCAATTCTTTTACTTCCTGGCACCCACAGTGTAACGCACAAGTTCCAGTAGTGATCTTGGTCACTACAGGAGCAAGTATAAGCAGGAGACTTTCCGCATCCTGATCCCTGGCAGTAACTATAAACATCAGGCATTATCTCTTCTAGGAGAAGACACTGTCTGCAAAAACATGTTGTTACCTTCAGAAAGTGAAGCCTCTTAGAAGGCACGAAGCTGAAAAGTAAAATCAGTGAACAGAATTGGTTCTGTTTGACTCAAATCGGGATGCAGGGTAGCACTAATGCCTTGGAAAGCCACTGTCTTATCAAATACACCCAATGATTACAGCTCTCATAGAATTTTAGAATTGTTTATTGTTGCATAGGGTCGTTGTGGCCCAGGTGCAGGACACAGCACTTGGCCTTATTGACCTTTATGCAATTGGCCTCAGCCTGTTGATCCAGCCTCTCTAGATCCAGATCTAGATCCCTCTCTAGAGCCTTCGTACCCTCAGGCAGGCCAAGACTCTCACCCAGCTCCATGTCATGATTTCCTAATAATCATGATTTCCTAATAATCATGATTTCCTAATAGTCATGTCATGATTTCCTAATAACAGATATTGGCAGCATGTGAGAATATTGTCCTTAAATTACTATCTCTGTATGCATGATAGAAACATTGCAAAATTGTTACAGATTATGAAAATTTCATTATATAACTCCCAGAATTATCTCATCTCTCAGCCTTAGACAGTCTGTGCTTTCCTAGTTGAAGGCAACAGGATAATGCTGTTGGGAGAAGGCCAAAAATTTATTGCTTGTCATGTTTTGTGTGATCTTCTAATGAGTACATGGAAAATGGTGTGCAAAATGATGCATTTTAACAAATTTTTGTATGCCACTGATAAATTAAGGTAACAGGTTTTTTTCTCAGCAGCTATATCAACTTTCAGGGACTCTATCTGTATACCTGTATCACCTGAGATTTTTCATGTACACAACAAAACACATATGTACAGACATATGCACACACACAAAAAACGAGTACGAATCACCAGCAATAATGTCTGTCATGGTAAAAATACAGATCTATTCTTCATTATGTGCTTTGATGTGATTAAGGAAAGCTATAGAATACACATTTATTAATTTTCTTCTAATTTATCTAATTAAAATTAATTTATTATATCTTGAAAAATTGAAAAAAAAGACACCACTGTCCCATCTCTTCTCAAAAATTTAATATATGATTTCAACACTCTTACAGAATTTCCTGTGGAGAATGTCTTTTTTCTTACAGAAAAGATACAGAAACATAAAATACACATAAGCCCAAGAGCTGACATCAGATAAAGCACTGAGAGCTTGCCTTGTTCTGGCTGTATTTCATTTAGTATTAGAGTTGCATCTAGTAATGATAATGAGGACTAACATATTTACAGGTGAGAGCATGTGATAGATAATATAACTTGCAGTTTGTCATCTTGACAATGTACGGCAGTGAAAGCAGCTGTTATTGCACTATAATACATTGCTTGTTATGTCTTATTTAATTATAAGCCATGCACAAATGTCTACAATTTCACAGATACAAACAATCTTATTTATGAGACTTGTATGACAGCCCATGGCAGTGGGCCAAGCCCAAGAAGCAGCAGGTGCTATACCTGTTGTAACATTTTTTGATGGATTTGAGATCCAAAAGAATGAAAGAGGAGTTTGCAGAAGAGTATCTGTGTTTTATGTTTTGTTGGGTAGCAGAAACAATATAAGACTGAGAGAAGAGCAGCTTGTGATAAGGTTTAAAAGGTTTATAACAGGAGCAGCGTAATCAATAGCTGGAGGGTGAGTTCAGACAGCTGTTTACCCTGCATCTGCTCAAAGAATGGAGTGAATGATGGAGGCTTCTTTAACTACCATTATCCATTCACACATCTCCGTCATGGCTGGACAGCAGGTATTAAAGCTGTTTTATTGGGAGGGAAAGAAAAATGGGGTAAAATATAAGCTCGAGGACAATCTACAAAAGAGTTCAGATCATGTAAGTGTCACCTTATGAGGTAAAACTGTTAGTCATACTTCTTGAATTCAAGAGAGCTGCCACTCACCTTGCTAAATCAGAGGTATAAGAGATGGCATGCTATAGAAACTCCGTAGATCAAGTGATGCATATGCTAAGCATGGCTGAGTGAGCAGAAGAAAGGAGTGACAAGTGTGGTACTCCACTACTGCATGACCCAATGGAGCCGTTGTTTCACATTATGAACAACTCCTGTGAAAGCATAAAATTGATAATTTAATACACCATACTAAATCTACGCTGAGGTCGATGAACTTTATTTAAAAAATGATTATGCTTACTGCCTTCTCAATTAATTTCTATGCACTTCAAACCTTTCTTTTTTATTTATTTTTTTTTTTATTAAGGAGTAGCATTCCATGCAGTCATATCACAACCTCTTAGGCAGACCTGTGATACTGACCTATTTTATAAACCCCTTTGGATCTCAAGTATTGATTGTCATGCCTCATTAAGAGTATTGACTTTGTATATTTGATGTCATCTGTACTATAAAATAATCGAGTATTTAAAGAAAGCATTACATTATTGCTAGAACAGTGGTGTGCTCCTCTGAGATTAAACATAAACATTTGCCAGTGGCCAGCTACAGCGTTTGAAGAAGCACTTAGTAAAATTGTTCTGTAACCAACAAGTTTTGTATCTCCTTGCTGTAGGGGACAGAAGCAAAGGGCATGTATGGAAAGAAATATGAACCAGTTTTTAAATGAATATGCAATTACAACTCCACAATATTCAACAGTTTCATCTGAAACTGAGATAGGTTTCCATCCAAGTCACACAAACAGAAATTTTATATCAAATAAATCACTATTACCTTTTAAAATATATTCACACTATCTAGATAAATTCCTTTCAAATCCACCCATTGAAAGGTAATTGTGATCCAATAAGATTTATCTACAATTTTTTAAAAAAATCAAACCAAGCCAAACAAATTTTACTACACTGGAACAGATTATGAAGAGATGGTTATTAAAACTACTGAAGTCTTCTGTTCAAGGACTGTGTTTCCTTTTGGGGGATGGTCCAATAACTCATGGGACTCAATACAGTTTGGTCCAGTCCTCAGGATCTAAGCCAGTCTTTCCTATATTATTCACTGCCAATATAGACCTGCAAGTGCTCTTAAAGAATAAATCAAACTTACATAGCATACACTGTTGAATCTTTTTTGAGGCATATTGCAGCTATGCTATGTTGATCCATTAAAAGTTCAAAGAAGAACAGCAGACCAAAACAAATCAGTGTCCAGGCTTTTAATTTTCTCTCCGTGATGTATTCAGATGGTCTCCCATGGAGAAGCAGCTACTGATAAAAGCTGCTCCAGGCTTGTGGGGTCGACACTATGCTGTGTAACCCAGTGGCCTTCTCATACTTTACTAAGAGCTGGCAAGTATATTAGGACAGGAACTACATCTTTCTTTGTGCCTGCATAAAATTTACTGCTATTGCAATATGGAGAAGAAATTTGTTTCATGGATGATTTTAGAACAGATCTCAAAAATCTCCTATCTGTATACTGCTTTTACATACATAGCCCAAAATGCCATAACAGGACACAGATTCAAGAATAAAAACTTCCAGCATTTTCTAAAAATTAGGTACTGTTAAGGTAGCTAAAACCAAACTGCCAGGAGGAGAAAAATAAAATAAGTCTGAGATCCTGGCTCTTTTTAGAATTTTAGATCTAAATTCTAGATCCTGTAACCAGTAGAAGCATTACCCAGAAAGTAGTCTTGGTGGGCTTTATTTGAGCCAGCTGATTCTGGAAGAATTCCGTGTATGTAATTGTAAGTACATCTTTCTTTTCTTCCCTCCCCTGCCCCGAAAGAGAAAGGTTAACATGTGTCAGGTTTTAGACCAACTTATGTTCATGTTAAACTGCGCTCCATCCCAGCCCTGAGTTGGATATATCAAGTCTTCCCCATTGCTGAGATAGGACTCAGTCCTCATCTCAGACTGTGGTTTAAACTGTTTGACAAAGGAGTGTCTCCATCCTGCAGAAATCTGTCTACTGAGAAACTAAACAGACACACTAATGGGATGTGACCGAAGTCCTTGGGGTGAAATGTTAGTGCATTAAATCTCAGCAATGTTGGATGCCACAGCCATTCCTGTGTCAGCTGCTACTTCATAGAGATCTTTCCCAGCCAAATTTATTGTCATGATTTATATGACCACAGAGAAGAGAGAAGTATGAACAAGTTCGAAGGAGATCTTACTCACAGCACTATCATGCTGGTATGGCTGTCAAAATTTCAAGACAAGGGGCAAATATGTTGTTAATGGAGACTGGTTTGGATTTTTTTAATAACTGTGTCATTCTGAGTCATTGAAAGGATTTATCTAGTAATTGCAAATACGAATCACAATCCAAACTCAATTTCCAATAAAGAGAACAGTTCTATACAGTGCAATATAATATTTGTAAGATAACCACCTAAGAACCACTAATACAATAATATGTAAAGTTGTACAGCTAGAGAAGCATAAAGAATAAATACTATTTTATGCATTTTAACAAATGATGACTCTGTGTCTGTCATACAGCACACGATTAAAACAAAACCCAGAGTGCTAGAGAGAATTTGCGGGTGCTGTTCAAAATGTGTTATGGGGAAAGCCACCATAAGTTATTTCATTGGCATAGCCCTTGGAAGTTTGCAGTTTGCAGCCCTAAGGCATGGCAAGTAATCCTTCCAAACCTCATCTTCCACCTGTCACTATCATTTACTCTTCCATTAACTCCATGTGTATATACATGAAATGAAGAGGCCAAAAGGATGCCCAGACCTATGCTTTGAAACTGTTATTGTTATTAATAACAAACATACTGTGAATAAAAAATATGCAGTGCATTTCTCCTGATGTATGCATAGCCTCACTTTTTGTATCAGTAATGACCTTCCTACTGACATCACCTGAAGCTAGCAAAGAAAGAAAAAGCAGAGGCAGATCTAACCTAGAGAAGAGAAGGCTGCAGGAAGATTTTACAGCAACCTTCCAGCCTACAGGAAAGACAGAGGGACTTTTTATCAGGGAGTATAGTGATAGGCTGAGGGGTAACAGTTTTAAACTGAAAGAGGGTAGATTTTTTTTTAGGTATTAGGATGAAATACTTTACTGCGAGGGTGGTGAGACACTGGAACAGGTTGCCCAGAGAAGCTGTGGATGCCCCCGCCCCCACCCCCAAAGTGTTCAAGGCCAAGTTGGATAAAGCTTTGAGCAATGTGGTCTAGCAGAAAGTGTCCGTGCCTGTGGCAGTGTGGTCGGTAAAAGAGGATCTTTAAGGTCCCTTCCAGCCCAAACTATTCTATGATTCTGTGATTCTGTGATTCTATGATTCTATAATTCTATGATACAAGCTATGAAGCACAGCTTGTCAAAGGGTGTTGAGGCAGCTACAAATGTATGTGGCTTCAAGAAGCAATTAGAAAAAGCCATAAGAGCCATTAAATGCAAAGACACTGTCTCCTCCAGGATGCACCTCAGACAGTGACAAGAATGCAGGACAGCATTCTGGGGGCATGTGACAATGGACACCTTTGTCCTTTCCTTCCCTCAACATCTGCTACTGCTCACCAGTTACCAGCTTTCAGTATGATGATCTATTATTTTGCCTCTAAGACCTGTTATTCAGTCAAGTTGTATGAACAAACAATGTATTCCCTGTTTTTCACTTAACATTCATCCTGTGCTGGTGGTGGGCATATTTAGCCCCGAGGCTGGAGGTAGCTGCAGTAGAGGTGAGTGAAGGGTGCAGCACAGCAAAAGGAAGTGCAGAGAAGTGCTGAACCAGGCTGTGCTAAGGCAGCACCCGAATTCTTTCCTGAGGAATAGACTATGCTATAGACTACTATATTCTGTGATCAGTAGAGTATCATTCTTGCAGCATCATAACCTGTATTTTTGTCTTGGTAGCTCCTTAAATATCCCCAGAACCTCTGGGGTCCCAGAGAGAGAAATCATCTGGAAGTCCTTTTGAGAAGAAGGATGCCAAACCATGAAACGCTGGGGCAGCTGGGATCTGGAAGCAGGGACAAACCCGCTGTTAGAAAGGGGAACTACCTGCAGATGCATCACACATGCTCCACAGAACAAATGTTGGAGAGGGGATTATGGATCTCCGACATCCAAAACTTGCAGTGCCAAAGTGAGATCTTTCCCCACATCATTTGTAGCAGAGTCAAGCTTTTATTTAGGGGGCCGGTTAGCTCAGTGGTTTGAGCGTGGTGCTGGTAACAAGGACCAACACCGAGGTCGTGGGTTCGATTCCCGCTCGGTCCCCATGTGTTTCCTGGTCTAGTTGAGAGGTGGCGTCCCTGCCCAAAAAACAGGGAGGTTGGAGTCCATGATCTCTAAGGTCCCTTCCAGCCTATGCCATTCTATGATTCTATGATTTATATAAAGTCAGGGACCTTACAAAAAATATTCTTCAAAATCACTAGTACCATCATATGGCAATGCTTTCTTCAAATTCCCTCAAGGCAGATGCAGTGCCAGTCAACAGGAGGACCCTATAGTAACACAGCCAAAACCACATGTATTAGCCTTAAAAGCACATGGCCAAGGCACGGGTGGTCAGAGGCCTTATAGCTACCTGGTAAATCTGTGTCTTTTTTCCAAGGCATCGTATCAGACTTATGAATAAAATGGTCCAACTACAACTGCCAGTTCCTACCACAGACTTTTCAAATAAAAATGCTAAATACTATTCTCTCCCATGTATTCACAAGGATTACACCTATTCAGTAAAATGTAAATGGAACTGATGATGTATTCAAGGTCAGTATTCAAGGATCACCTTCTCTGTGTCCAAGAGCAGTGTGTACCAACAAGAAAGAAGGCAGGAAAGAATGGTAGGAAACCTGCCTGGTTGAGCAGGGAGCTCCTGAACATACTATCACACAAAAAGAAGCTTTACAAGGAGTGGAAGAAAGGACAGCTAGAATGGGGGGCATATAAGGAAGCAGCCCGAGCAGCAAGAGACCTGGTTAGAAAAGCTAAAGCTCAATTTGAATTAAATCTAGCCAGGGGGATCAAGGGGAATAGCAAAAATTTCTATAGGTACATTAATGGTAAAAGGAAGACTAGGGAAGGTGTGGGCCCCCTTAGAAAGGAAACGGGTGAACTGGCTACAAGTGACGT
>NW_009704272.1:0-824 GCF_000703405.1 Apaloderma vittatum
TCTAGATCCCTCTGCAGAGCCTCCCTACCCTAAAGCAGATCGACATTTCCACCCAGCTTTGTGTTGTCTGTGAACTTACTGAGGGTGCGCTCCAATCCCTGGTCTAAATCGTTGAGGAACTTGTTAAACAGGAATGGCCCCAGTACTGAGCCCTGGAGGACACGACTCGTGACCGGTCGCAAACTGAATTTAACTCCATTGACCACCACTCACTGGACTCGGCCATCCAACCAGTTTTTCACCCAGCAAAGCGTACGCCCATCCAGGCCAAGAGCAGTCAGTTTCTCTAGGAGAATGCTGTGGGCAACAGTGTCAAATGCCTTTCTTAAGTCAAGATAAATGACATCCCCAGTGTTACCTTCATCCAGCAACTGGGTCACCCTGTCACAGAAGGAGATGAGGTTTGTTAAACAGGACCTGCCCTTCACAAACCCATGCTGACTGGGTCTGATCACCTGGTTGTCCTGCATGTGCTGCATAATGGAACTCTGCTCCAACAGCTTCCCTGGAATTGAAGTTAAACTGACAGGCCTGTGATTTCCCAGATCATCCTTCGATCCCTTCTTACAGATGGGTGTTATATTGGCTGACTTTCAATTAGCTGGGACTTCCCCAGTCAGTCAGGACTGCTGAAAGATGATGGATGGCAGCCTGGTGAGCACCCCCGCCAGTTCTCTCAGGATTCTAGGATGAATCCCATGTGGCCCCGTAGATTTATGGACGTTGATGTGGAGGAGTAGGTCCCTGACCATCTCCTTGTGAATTGTGGGGGGGACACTTTGCTTCTGGTCCCATTCTCTTGGCCTGGGGGGCTGGGCTCCCCC
>NW_009704273.1:0-1132 GCF_000703405.1 Apaloderma vittatum
AGTGGAGTAAAGGGGGAGAATCATCTCCCTCAAATGGCCAAGGGAAAGAAAATAGTACACTATCCTCCAAGTTGTGAGGATAAATCTGATGTAGACTGGTCTGTCCCTCATCACTACTCCCATTTTCAAACCACCTCCCACCCAGCAACCCTTCCTTCCACAGTGCTGCCAGCCCATGAGACCACCGTGGGACTGTCCCCCTCCTTGCAGGCAGACAGCTTATGGTCACCGACATCCAGAGACATCGTTCTGCTGCATTTACTTCCAAGCACACAGACTCGCTGGGATCAGCCTGCAGGACTCTTGTCTTACCCTTCTCCCCATCTGCCTGTGGGAATCTGGCACAAGAGGGATCCATCTTCCTCCTGCCCACTCTGCCAGCCTGACACACACAGACCCCATCTTCCACTGCCACCGCCATGACCTCACCGGGCTAGCGGTGACACCGTCTGTGCTGCCAGCAGCTATATTCCACGCTTCCACATGCCGTTATCTCCATACTCGGTCTCAGTTTCCGTGCCAAGCGCAGCCCATTTGTGTCATAGCTATTTTGCTTTAAAATCTGAAACGCACGGAAGCAGGGTAAATATTTACAACTGAGAGCTTAATCCACCACCAAAGAGACAGGCAGACTGCTTTCCTGGTAGAACAAGTTTGTTCACATCTACCATCCCATATCACTAATCTAGAGCTTCCCAGAGAGTCCCAGACCCCAATTCCACATATCTTTTCTGTGCTGCCCTGTCTGTACCTGCACTGTCTTTATTGTCTCTGTCACGTTGCACAGTCTCTGTGGAGTTCAGGAATCTCAAAACATGACCATCAGCACTCAATTCGATTCTTTTGGTAATACCGTCACACAAGGGCTGATTCCCTCTTCATCCCAATGCCACGCAGACTTTGCCCCTGTACAGAATAAACGAGATGAATTAGTTGCCTCAGTGTAAGAACAAGCAATCATTCCACAAGAGTTCAGTGTCAAAGCTAGTGCACATTTTATTTTTGCCATTTTATTTTTTTAGCCTTAGGGAGTTTGTTGCACGAAACTGTCTGATCAAGCTTTTCAGGAGAAAAACAACCATCCCCCGCAGAAGAAGACGGACCATCCAGGGCAGAGCCTGTGCAGGTCTCC
>NW_009704274.1:0-482 GCF_000703405.1 Apaloderma vittatum
TGCTTTTTTTGGTTTCTACAGCCTGCTGCCTGTTGGGGCCTACTACACAGAAACTTGGTGAGGTTACCGATCGACAGAAAGTGCTGAGGAAGCTAATTATAAGACTACCGAAGACAAAGCAGGTTTCAGGAGTACCTCTGATAAGAAGGTAGGCCAGAAGAATCAGGAGATTTGACGCTGTACACAAAAGCCTATCACAGTGACTAGTTAGGTGCATGCTTGCCGTGTGGACAGTAGTGTGTAACCAATCATGTAGTGCATGGACAGGGTATATGACCAATCATGTAACACTTAACTCGTGCTGTACGCGTGTAAGGAACTAACTGTACTATATAAGTAGCCTTCTGAGTGGAATAAACTTGGCGTATTTGGTTGCTGTTCCTCCTGCTCGCATGGATTCCCCACAGCTGCCGTGTTTGGGCTTAGAGTGTGCAAACCCAATAAATTATTAGGGAGCTGAGAGGCACCAGAGCTGTCCTTTT
>NW_009704275.1:0-12776 GCF_000703405.1 Apaloderma vittatum
GCTGCCCTGGGTGACCCTGCTCTGGCAGGATTTTTCGAGGTCCTTTCCAACCCTGACCATCCTGTGATTGGTTCTGTGAACAAATTGTGATTCCAGACGTTGATCATGGCAGTATCAATCAAAAAATTAATCTGGAGAAATGTTTCTTTCAAGCTGATTTTGAAAAATGGTGTGTAACTTTGGAGCATGAGCTTCTCAATAGTATCGGAGTAGATAGATGGGGAGAGTCACATCCTCCACACTTCCAAAAGGTTGCTGGATATGCAAGAATCCCATACTGGGATTACGGAAACTGGGCTAAAAGAAAAGTGGGAGGCCCACGTACTGTCAAGGTATTATGAGTGGTGTTATCCAACTACCTCATTAACATCCAATTCTTGAGAGAAGGCAGTAAAAATCCTATTTATAAGTAATATTCCTGTAGAAAAGTGTAGTTTGTAGCTCTATGTGCCGTAATTGCAGTCATTGAAAATCCCAACAATGCAGGAACATTTAGCTTAAGAAGCATTAAGTAGCTTAACCCTTTCAGGCTCTCGGGAGAACAGTGACCTAGGCTTGTGTGGAGTAAGCACAGAAAGCTATTTGAGTTTGGTACGTACGGGTGGGGAGTCATACACCATGAAGTGGTGCTGTGCCATCTGCAGGTAGATCAATGTAGACTGATCTATTTTTTCTTTTCCTGTGAAGGGTTATATGGATAAAAGGACACATCAGTAAACTCATGGCTCTTTCATGAGCTGGAAATTGCTATTTCAGTGCTTTTCTCAATGCGTACATGTGTGTGTAATCCCACTGTAGCAAAGTTACAGTCCTGGTGGCTAGTAGTAACGCCTCTGGGTTTCGTACTTTGGAGCGCGGAGATGCTGTCGTGACAGAGACAGTGAACGTCTCAGCATGAAACCAATCCGAGAGTTGTCAATGTTTGTGATCGCTTAATAATTTTAATATAAAAAAACAATTACAGCTACAAGTTTCCTTTCCAAGCACCTACCTATTCAGGACTGATCCCGCTTCTGTTTAAATTTGCGTGTGGAAGCTCTAAAGAAACGCACAGAGCGTGAACTTTGCTTTTAGAGCTTCCTTCCAGCTGTGTGGTAGCTGTAAGGGCTTTATGTTTTGCCAAGTGCTTTGTTCTCAGCTATCAAATGATTGAATTTTGGGGCCGAGACCAACATTCTCATCAAAGGAATGGGTAACGTGGGCTAATCTAAGGAAAGAGCCGTGTCTCCTAGTGGGGAGGGTCTGCCACGGGAATCGCCGTGTCCTGACGTTGCGTTGATCAGTGAGAAGAGGAGCCAGTGCAGCCCAGACACGGCAACAAGCAAATGTGGGCGTCAGGGATCGAGCTGTACCCTGAGGGAGAAGAAACGCCAACTTCTGGGGCAGTAGGGAGCAAAATGAAGAGGGAATATGCTGTAGCAAACAGGAGGCTTAGGGCTGGAAACAAGCAGGCGAGCCAGTAAAGTTTAGGGAACAACTCCAGGATTAATGAAGACTGAGGGGGAACTGCTGCCAAGAACACAATTTCTGCTCCACTCAGGAGGAGAGAAATATCTGATAAATGATAAAGCTGAAAGGTGGTGTTTGATAGGTGTGTTAAAAATGACTCCTGGAAGGAAGGATAATCATCCAAATGGAGAATGGCAGCTTCCGTCAAGCATGGGGGAAAAAAATAATAGGATGCAGTCATCTCTTTGATAGAATTGGCCTTTTAATTATCATTTTCTTGTACCCTAATCTAGGAGACTACCAATGCCTGATAGATGCAGATGGATGAAGAAAGCTAGTACCAAAATTACTAGTGATCATCTCAGTGCTTGCATTTTCAGGTTGCATTGGTGCATCAAAACTGAATCTTTTAAGTAAAGCAGTATGGAAAATCTATAGGTGACTGGAGAGTCTTCTCTCACCCTGCAGCCTTTGTGCTGGGTTGGGGATGGAGAAGCTAACCAAGACCTGCAGATCCCCGTTGTGCATGACTGGAGGTGGCTGTCGCTGTCCCCAGCGATGGTGTGCCAGTGACCGGGAAGCTCAGGTGATGCTGTGGAGGTCTGCAGCGTGACGAAAGAAATCTCTTTTTAGAAACAAACCAGCCCAAAGCCCCACAGAAAACATCAGACGGAAACTGGGAAATGGAAGCAAAGCAAAAGCAGTGCTATGGGAGGGAATTCGGACTCTCCCTAGAGGCAGAAGCATTTCTGAACAACGCATTTTGCAGTTACAGCCCTCCTTCAAATTTAATCTTTTATTCTGTAGATTTCTTGATTCGCTGAGATACTGGTTAGATATCCCAACTTACGTATTCACGCAGCAATGAAAGCTGAATCGAGTCGTGAAGATGTTTAAATGCTCTCGTACCAACGCCATGCTGTGTGAAAATGTCTTTTGGGGGTCTCCCTGGGCTTTTAAAGCCCCGTCCTGGAATGCATGAAAGGTTGCTTCCCTTTTGTCACCTAAGCACTGACATCCTTCCGTTTTGATTGTACAGCTCCTGCACACCGTGTTATTGGATTAAGACTTTTCAGCACTTAATTGACTTCTAAAAGACTACAAAGCGCTGTGTCCATCAGGAAGAGCATCAATAGGTGACTGGTCTCAACACAAAGTCAATTCAGTCTGCTGAGCCTGTTACCTTAGTCCAGCTACTGAGATGCAGGGTTATAGTTATTCATGACTGAAAGTTTTGTGTGCTGATGTAAGTCCTTGTTGATGCTGGAAACTCATCTTTCGTCCCACATTGAAAAAAACTTGAGGCTTTACTGGGATATTTTTTATAGGCTTCCCAGGGAGCTTCCGTTTGTGTATCTGTGTGTCTGTCTGTGTATGTGAATAGATGATAGGCATTATACTGTCTTTTTTCTTTTTTTGATGTAGAATTGCCCACTCTGGTCCAAAAGCCCTTTACCTGCTCTAGCGATAGTCGTGATGCCCCGATGACTGGTGCACCTCTGCAGAAAATGAGAGCTGAAGATGCTGATAGGTGATTTAGGTACGAGATGGGTATGTGTTACCATCGTGGAGGTGGTCTGTTTGTTTTTAAAGTTTGTGAAATTGAGATGTTGGTCTTCGGGGTTGGACTGGATGATCTTTGGAGGTCCCTTTGAACCCCTAACATTCTGTGATTCTAAGTGCTGGATAACTGGGAATGTGGGACTTCCACATATTAGAAAAAAAAAACCCTGCTGTTCCATGGCTCTGCTCTTTGTCCTCAACATCTTTTGAAGCTGGCACATCCAGGGTTTGATGTTTTGGTCTTCTAGTAACTATTTCCTAGTTACTGTTTTCCATATTCAAGGATGTCATAGGCAGTCAGAATGTCAAGAGAATTACGCACCACTAGTGTTTATCTTTATAATTCATGGGTATATTTGTATGACTAAGATTAAGTCTGTTCATAAGAATTTAGTTCCTGCCTCACCAGGTGTGAAGAATGGTTCCTGGGTGATGGAAGCATGAAAGAAGGTAGGAAAGGGAATTCAATTTACAAGCAATTCCATTTGCCTTTGTTTTTTAGTTTTCTCTGGATCCGTCAGTAGGTTTGGCTATTTCTAAATGAAAAGTGTCAGTCTCATCAAGTAGTTTTCCCCGACTGAAGATGGTTGCCTGGGGAAAAGTCACTTTATTTCTGTTTCCACATATGCTTTTTTTTGTTGTTTGAGTTTTTTTGTTTGTTTGTTTTATAGAGGTGGTTGGTTTACTTTCAGGATGGATAAAAATAGTGACATTGTTTGGCTGCCTTACCCAGTGTAGTAAGGAGGCTGCCGTTTTCCTCCGTGCTGTTGGTTTTTACCCTTTGCGTGGGTAAGCAGGTACTAAGCTGTGGAGGTGACCAGGATGGGGACACTCACCATTTGGGTAATTTTCTCTAAACTGCGGCCGTGATCTCAGTCTTCGTTGGGTTTAAAACCTTTCAGGCTTCCGTGGTGCTGTCATTGGTGCCTGACTTACTTTTTTTAGGCAGGGAATAAATGAAGAGAGCCCTTTCTTCAAAGTCAGAGATACTGTTCCAGCGCTGTCAGACTTGCTCTGAATTTCCGCAGATGCAAAGTGCTCAAATTTCTGAAGTTGTTTTGTTTTGTTTTCATCATATCCTTAAGGAGGAAAAAAGCCTGATATTTTCTCTTCACTCTCTATGTGTATTTTTTCCATTTCTAGCTGTATCCATATCTTCTCCCTCCTCCCCATATCGTTCTTGGTGGGTTTATTCCATTAATCATCATCTTCTTTTAAAAGTCATAAAGCCAGATGGGTTTTCCTTAATTCTTGACGCTTTCTCTTGTGCTTCTTAAACATCGTGCAAACATGAAAGGCAGTTGCATGTTTCCCACATCTATAATTTTTATGCCAACTGCCTTTCTACAAAAAGTAAAAAAATGTCATCCAGACTTCTTAAAAATAAAAGTTATATTGAAAAGGTGTTTGGATCTTGAAGTTTGATTGCTATAACAAATGTAGAACCCAATGCAAATACTTGGGAAGCTAGCAAAAATTAGCACACATCAGAAGAATATAATGTAAATAATTGTAATATGAAACATCCATGATGCTTTTTTTATTTTGTGCCTAATTAGGGCGAGCCTGTCATAACCTCTCAGTAGGCTTTAGATTTCTAATGCTGTGGGGTTGCTCGCCAAGTATTTGTACAACCGTTAGATCTACTGAGGTAGCATTTAGAGGTAGTAGATGAGTTCATTGTTTTCTCAACTAGCATGTCAGATTCAAAGTACAAGAAGGGAGTAATTAAAAACTCGGGTACATACTTTCGTTACTGGTAGAAATCTCTGCTGGGTGCAGTGTCATTTCACCAGTTCCAGTAGCACATTTGGAGAGCTGAGAATGCGCTGGGTTGTGCTTTTTTTTTTTCCTTTCTACAGGGAGGTTGCCATGCTCTAAAGGAATTAGCAGAATAAAAGAGCTTTTACATACATTTCAGTAATTTTTTTTTCCCAATGGGCCATATCCGGAATGGTTTGGAATTAAAACTTAAAATCAGAGAAAAAACGGTGTGGTATCAGCCATACTTCTCCCTCTGCTTTGTAGTACGGGATGTAAAAATGTGAAGGTCAGCATTTCCGTACCTCTCAAATATTTTCCAAGCATTTTATAATCACATGTATAACGTGTATCTATTTCTAGGCAGAAACAGGTCTTACCTGTTGGAGGCTTCATGCTCCTTTTGAAAGGGTCTGTAGAACCAACGATTGTATCTTGCTTACACTCTGGTATTTTTTTTTTTTTTTTCCCCCTGTGTATCAGCCTGTAAGATGAAATTCCAAGTTACTAGAGACGAGCAAAAACACCACGCTCAGTGAACTGTTAATAGAATTGTGAGTGCTTTTGAGGCAGCATTGAGTGTTTTTGTTAAAAAATACATTTCTTTTCCAACTTGGTATTTTCTTTGCTTTTGGGAGTCTGGTTTTGATGGATATTGAGCTAGGTCAGAAGTCCAGACTTCCAACAACCGTACCCAATAGAGTGGTGAAGGTCTCTATTAAATGAAATCCCTTATTCTTCCCTTTTCCTTAATGCTCTTGTAAAGGGCGTTCCACAAAGCTCTGCGTATTCATGGCATGTCCCAAGCACACTGGAGATGTTTGCATTCGCGCCTTTGCACCGTCGGTCAATTCTTGTTCTGTTTGCTCTCGATCTTTGATCTTCATGTGCAGAAACCCTGCTAAGGAGCATTCGTAGTGTCTCACTTGGCATTTAACTCAATGATTTAGCTTCATTGCTTTCAGTCGGTTGGTTTAGATATTTGAAGCTACTGAGAGATTCTAAATGACTTAAGCTTCCGTATAACGGAGCCTTACTGGAATTTTATAGAACTGGAGTTAAGGACGATGGCACTAACTGAAGCAATCTGAGGTGTTAAGGAAGTGCTGCCTTACACAAAACACAAGTTGTAAGAGAAACTGCTGTCTTCTAGATGACCCGCCAGCTTTGGCCGATTGCCCCGAGTTGCTGTGCATGTAGGAAAAAGAAGGTTATTTCTGTTTTTAGATGACGCTCCAGGTATTGAGCATGAGCAGGGCAAAGGCAATGGAGGATTCTGTGTTCTGGACAGGGGACAGTCAGCAACCCATCGGTGGTGAGAGCCTCAAACGCAGACATAGGAACATCTTGTAGTGGCTCACAGGCTATGAGCAATGTGTGATTTGATTGCCCTTCGTGCAGGATTTCATGTCTTCAGGCAATCTCTTCAGAAGTGCAAATAGGAGGTGACGAGGACCCTGCTGCTGCCCGTTTTCCTGACTGCAGGGGCTGTGGCACTTCCCATGGTGGCGTATCTGGCCAGAGGTCCTGACCACACTCTGCCCTTCTCCCCTGCGAGCCTCGCCAATAAAACGCTGCGCTGGCCTCGCCTGGCAAATCCCGTTCTTAACCCAGCTCTGTCTGGCTCATCTTGTAGCGCCGGGGGGGATGAGTTGGGGCTGCAAGGATTTGCTTGAACCGTGATTCCTTCCTGTGACCACGAAGAAGCTTGTTCAACTTGTTGAACTGTAGGCCTTCGCATCCCGGTGTATTTTATATGTGAGATGCCCTGGTGTGTGTGCGCTATAATCCAAAAATCAAGCAGTAAGGTGCATAGAGCTGCAGAAGTCAAATACAGAGGTATGATTTCAATACCCTCATTTAGCTCAGGTGGTAGGACGGTGGGACCTTCAGCGCCGATGTCCCAGTTGGCCGTACGAGGACGATGCGAGTGCTCTCCAGGCCGGGCTGCCCCAGGGGCGTTCCCGGTGGGGTGTTACTGCCGGAGCCCAGAGCTGGGACCTGGGCACGGTGTCCAGAGCGGTCAGGCTTCGTGGCCCCTTCAAACACCTACCCAGGCACATGTGTGCACCTGCGTTTAGAAAAGCCAAATCTAATTGTGGTGCTTCTGTTCTTATTTTTTTCTTTAAAGTTGTAGGGAGTTAGGGAAACACTAGCTTTGAGTTACGTGAACTTAGATAAAAGGATAAACCCTCCTTGGCGTGCTCCTGGTGTCGTTCTGATCCGGCCCTGGCTGTTAAGAAGTTGTGTGAACTCTTTCATAGGCATCTCGCCCATGCCAAGACTGCCTTAAAATCTTCCCCCTTTCCATTCGATCCTTATTTTGCCGATTCGTACCTCTTTCTTCTAACGCTGATAGTTCAACCACAGCAGCTTTTTCTCTGCCCTGGAAAGCCAATTTTTAAAAGTGAAATAATTTTTACTGTTGCAAATAAATGAATGCTGATGAAGGTGGATACTTCATATATGTGTAGTTTAGATATTTGAAACATGGGGGTTTTCTGTGTTGTAGGACGTTGTAGCTTTAGTTGAGTAACTGTCTCAAGGAATTGAAGTTCTTCACTCTTTACAACACGCTTTTTGGGGTTTTTTTCAACCTTTGAAATGCACCAAAGGCACTGCTGTGGTGGTTTATTGTGCTGTGAAAAGTGATCGATTATAGCAATCGTGATGTCTCAAGGCAGCTTTCAGCACTCTTTATTGCAGCCACATGTTTGAGAATTTTATTTTCTGATTTTTTTAAAAAAAAATAATCACAAAACACAAAAAACGCCCCCCCCTCCCCCAAACAAACAAAAAGCCCAGACAAACCATCCTGGCTGACAAAAATCAGGTACTCTCAATGTCAGAACTGTTCTGCCCATAAAAAAAAAGACAGCATGAAGGTTGAAGAGCTTAATTGTGAATTGGACCAATGCTACAGCTGCTGTTATCTGTCACTTGTTTCAGGTCAAAACTGGGTGTGCCGCCCTAATTTCGTTTAGTAAAAGTTTAGTTTTTCAATCTGAAGCTTAGATTTCCTGAGAGTCCTGTGTGAATTTTGAATAACGCTTTAATCTTGGAACCTCCAAAAAAGCCAAACTAGATTACTAAATGTCTTCGTAAAATACTTGAGTAGTTCTCCTTAATGTCCTCGGTGTTTTCTCTCGCAGCGTTTTCAAATGGATGTTTCCAAACTGAAAAGTTTCCCAGCCATAGTTAATCAAAAAGCATCAGTCAGATCTTAGCGTTTCTAAAACAAGTGCTTTCGGTTGCTCACTGCTGCCACGGTGTGAATGTTTCTGGGTGTCTGAGAAGGCACAAACTGGTTCTGAAAAAAAAACAGTGAGAGCTTAAGGAATGTCCTTAATTCAGCTGGTGTTTGTGTGCTCTGTTCCTGGGCCCATTCCACCTGACTCCGAGGAGCTTACGGGGCTTCTTGCTCCACTTGAAAAAGGTTTTAATTTTAAAGCAGATACCATTGAGCATTCCCTTTAGGTCTCTAATGCAAAGGAGGAACTGTTTTACAAAAAAAAACTATTGGAAGGGCACACTAGAAGTGTCCTGACCAGAGATAACAGCAATTTCAGAACATTTTGCCTCAAGTGAACTGAATATTTGGGTTTGGAAGCGTGTGGTAGGTGGTCTTTGAATTGTCTGATGGGAAGAAACGCTGAAGTGCTTCCTTACGGGATGAATTTTGTCCATTTTATCTCGTGTCACAGGAAGTTAAAATGCCATTATTCTGGATAGCTCTAATCCTGAACAAAAATTAAACTGAATCGTGCTTTCTTAGCTTCCTCTCAGAGTATTCGCTTGTGATTTTCCTAACGGCCTCGCTATTTATTCCTGCTTGCATCCAGTTTCTTTTTCCGAGCTCTTGATGGGAGCGAAGGGAGTCGAGTGTTTCCGCAGCCAAGCATTGCCCTCTCCTGGTGCCTGCAGGAGTGACAAGCTGCCAGCATCCCCCAGCCCCCCCGAGAGAAAAAGAGGACCCTCCTTGAAATAAAAACAGGACCCCCCCAGCCTGTTGGGAGTGTCAGCCCTAGTAAATCAAATCCCACCGCCTGCCATGGCTCCATCACGTTTATTGATGAAATGCGGGAACTTAATGGAGCGTCTGTAGTAAGTGAAGGATGTTTTGGGTGGCAAAATTATTTCATTCAAAGTGTTGTCGTAGCAAAACTTCCATGGAGGGACTCATGTGCTGACTCATCAAAAGGGTTATTTATAACATTGTTTTTAGCATTTGGCAATCTGTTCATCTGCCTCCTTTCCGCAGATGCTTCGTGGAAGAGAATAGCCAACTTAAAAAGTTAAATCAGATGCTTTGGATCGTGAAACATATGTACACTATAAATAACCTTCAGCTAATCAGACTGGTTTTAAATCTTTGTATTTGGATGTTTTGCTGAATATCTAGCTTTCTTTTTTAGAGTAGCTTTCTCTTTTAAAATGACCTTTAACTAATGCACTAAGATATATATATACAGCGTTAAGAAGATTTCTGTAGCAAAAAAGAACGTTAAGTAATAGTAGTGCTTAAAAGATGATGGGAGTATTTCTCTGAAACATCTCTTATTGAAACCTGCCAGGTCGCTTAACTTGTAAAGAACACGAGCTTGATTGAATAACCTCCAATAATTAGCTGAATGAAGTAACTGCTTCAACAGCATCTTTTAGTATTGAAAAGAAAAAGCAAAAAAAAACCTCAGCCCACTTCAGCAGTTCCCTGACTCTCCTGAGAAGCTTCATCTGTTTTATTCAGTATCTCTGGTACCAGTTATAGAAGTTTTTTCTGATAGGATGTGATTTCACCACTTTGCTTCATTCTCATTTGAAAATAGCTGGCATTTTCATATATTCAGAAGTAAGTACTTGTATAAACCTCCAAAGGCACTCTGGTGTGTGAATTAATTCTGTTAGAACAAAATGCTTCCACGTCTGATCCTGTTCAATGCAGAGGGAGAAAGGAGGGTGGGAGTCAAGTGGAACGAACAAACAAAGCTCTTTCATATCCACATTTCTAATTTTGTGACCACCAAAAATAACCACATCTCTTCTTTTCTGCTGGAAGCAGGCAGCACTGAAGATAGTGCAAGGCAGTCTTCGTACTGGCCGTTTCTCAGCATATTACAAAAAAACAACACAACAAAAAAAAATACAAAAACCACTACCAAAAATCAACAACAAAACCAGAACAAGCTTAAATCTGAGCTCCAACTCCTTCTTGTGCCTCAGTTTTATACACTGGGTGAGTCACTATCTGGGTAGGAGAACGTTTGGCTGCTGAGACTATTGAGACTTGAGGTGTGGGGGCTTTCCCCCCCCCCCAGATAAGCACAAACTGATGTGCTTAACTTTGGGACAGGATTAAATAATATGGTAGGAAAGCTCTTATGGTTTTTTTATTTATTGCAAATCTCTCTCCTTGCAACATGCATCTCCTTAAAGGCAGGATTTTTGAACTGGCCAGCCAGTTGCAGTATTCATTACACTAAATTTCTCTCTACTCAGACACTTCATTCACCTCTTATTCTAGATTGTTTCACAGTGTGCCTTTATTTGTAGCACCTCTTTCTACAAGGGAAATCACAAAATTTCATTAACCTCTTCTGAAGAATGTATGCCACCTTTATTTTATGAGTTGTTGCTACTGAAAAGTTTGAAGCCTTTCCCTTCAGTCTTGTCTCTAGCCTCATATGTTAAAATTACCTAATAAACTAGATCAGCACTTAAGATGTAGGCAAGTTTAAGCAAATCATTTGCATTTAGAAGCAATTTTTTTTGTAACTGCGTTTGTTGTTTTGCAGTTTATAGCTGTGATTTTCATCAAGAAAGTGATCCTAAACAAGGTTCCACTCTTTTTTTTTTTTTTTGTTGCTTTTTAGCAAAATGTTCTGTATGACCATGCGGGGAATTATCAGTTTTATAAATCAGTCTGGTCTGTCATATCTCACGGTAGAAAGCAGTCTCATGTCTCAGCTTCCCTTCTCATTCTTTTACCTCTGTGTATATTTTGTTAGTAGCTTTGCACTTTTCCTACTTCCAAGAAATTAGAGGTTAATCCTAAAACAGGTGTTAATACATTGTATTTCCATAAGCTTCTCTGAGATAGCTGGGTGTTTGTGTGGTTGAAAAGTAATGAAGAATAGCAAAAGTTTTTTCGAAAGTCACCTGTCTCGTGTCTTGCAAGGGTGCATCAAGAGCCGTCTACAGGAAGGGAAGCTGGTGGACACAAAGTGCTGGATGAGTTTTGTATCGTGCGCACGGGTTTGGCTGCGACTAGCAAAATCCCCGTGGTGTCTCTGGGATGCGGCCGAGCGAGAAATTTTGGGCATCGACTTCTTAACGAGCGTTTCATTTCAAAAAGGCGACTTTGATTAGTCAGTGACTCAAGCTGCTATAAATGTGCCTTAAATAAGGCAGACTAGTGCCATATTGTATCAGTGTCTGAATAACCAGAGCAAGTGAGAACTGAGTCATTGCAGTGACTCATCCCGTGTTAGCGAGGCCCGCTGTTACGCTCCGCAGTCGAAAATCTGCTTAGAATGGTGTTTCGGAAGACAGCTTGTACGAGATGCGTTGCGGTGATCAGAGAAGCAGAAGAGACTTGGCTTGCGCGTAGCAGAGACCGCGTCTGAGCTAATTCTCTTCTTCAGTGGCGAGTAGCTGGTGTTTTGGAGCCAGCTGGCCTCCCCGGCGGCAGCCAGCTTATTCCCTTCACCCTCTAAGGGGAAAAAAAATTAATGTTGGGGTTGATGTTCATCGGAGGCGAAGCGTTTTCCTTCGCAAGGCCACGACGTGTTGCCCGACATACGATGTGACAAGAGCCGCTTCGGGTGAAGGAGCCAGCGGCAGTTGTGTGGTTTGGCGTTGGGTTGTTGTTTGGCTTTTTTTTTCCCTACGCCTGGGCTCTTCAGGTTGTTATAGCAACGAGGTAATTTGTGTATTGATCGGGCACAAGACTGAGCCGGGTCGCTTTGGCGGCGTGTGCAGCCCAGCTCGCGCAACACACGTGCCGAGCGTGCGCTGGTGCAGGGTGTGCTGCAGCACGTCGGTTCTGGGAACGCCTGTTGCCCTGGATAAGAAAAGCAGCCTTCTGTGGGTTTTTTTGTCACTTTATTGGCATGGAGTAACGATAGCACTACAGGGAGTTCTAAGATTATTTTCTTCACATATGCTAACCTTCAGTTTAAAGACTGAAGTCTCAACCACCTACATTAATAACTTGTCATCCTTTTTAAATTATTATTATTATTTTTAAAAGCCTCTCTTATAGCCATTCCTCCAGCTAATTATACTTTCTAGAGGAGCTGCACAGGTTAGTAACAAAGCGTTCACCATACATTGAGAAGGTAGAGATGTACATTGAGAAGGTAGAGATCAACTCGGTGCCGGTTGGATTCTTGCTAAGGATGTCTCCCTCTTGGCATTTAAGTTTCTTCTCTTGCCAGGAGCATCTCTGTCTGAACTAAAGCAGGCAGAAGACTCACCAGCTACATCAGGTTTGAGAGCTTTTTTTGTCCCTTTGCCTCTCGTCCCCAAACAAACCAGGTTGCAGCCTGGCTTGAGGCTGCACGTTCAGCTCGCCTTTTGGACCTCGCTGAGGTCCTTGCTGAGGGAGGGATGGGAGGGCTGGCTTCGTTAGTTTAATCTCAACCCCAGAAAGACCTTTTATAGAGAAGGAGGTACTGAAGGAGTATGGCTAGAGCATTGAGAAAATAGTTATGTTAAACGAGGATTTGGGCAGTGAGGAGTTGGACTGCACACCAACGAGTCCCGGCAGCTTTTCTTGCCTAGGACAGATTTGGCTTGGTTTTGAGCTACTCATCTGTTTGCTTAGAAAGTAAAAAAATACCCTTGTTACCCATGTCTGTTAAACTCCAAACTGAGCTGAGAAGTTTGTAAGACTTCAAGGCATTTAAGATGCCTAAACTGACCCCGTTCCCCTTGCGCGATGGATCTTTCTTTCCACGTTTACTTCTGATTGTCAGTTGGTGTTACAGCTCGGGCAGGGAAAG
>NW_009704275.1:12807-23000 GCF_000703405.1 Apaloderma vittatum
GCTGATTTCAAAGGAAAAAAACCACCCTGCCTCTCGGTTTTTTGCTGTTCCCTCTCAAGGCACGACCTTCATCCCGCTCGCCCTCTGCTGTAACGCTGTCGAGGCTTTGGGTAGGATTTCTCAGGCTTTGGTGAGCTGCCCTGGGAGCCTGCTGGCTTTGTTCTGGCTGTGGATTTCTTTCAGCGGTCTTAGCAAGCGTCGATTTTGTCCTAAATAAGCAACCCACGTCTATCGTGGTAATCTTCTTCAAGATGGAAAGATTGAGACTGTCTTGCGGGCATTAAAGTTCTTTTAAGCGAACACTCACGTACTGAGCTGTGTCGGTTCTCAGTTTGTCCCCGTACAAAAGCAGAAGAACAGGCTTCTGTGGGAAAGCATGTGCTCTAGTATGCCACAGCCCCACGTTATTATCTGAAATACTATCACAAGGAATTGGATTTTAATTTTTTAAGGGTCATCAGATGTAGATGGCTTTTGGGTTTCCCCCCATTTATTTTTTAGGGGTCATCAGATGAAGAAAATATGCTGCTTAGATATAGCCCTTTAGTCAGGCTGAGTGCTCAGTTGGCTGTGTAGTTCATCATAATAACGCTAGCATTGCCAGAAAACTAATGTTTTTCTGATATATTTGCTATTAGTGCTAGATTTGAAATTTTGGTTACATTCTCAGTTTTCCTAAAATTAGGGTTTTTCTGGAGCAGATGTTGCAAGAAATGCCTGGTTTACCACACAAGTAAAATGAAAGCCAATTAACTTTGTTTTCAAGAAGGGGGGAAAAAAAAAAAAAGCAAGCTCTGTTATTGCTTATACTAGAAACATCTTTGAATATTTTTTTGAAAAGAACGAAGTTGCCCCATCCTATTGAGGCTTGCAAAACCTGAATTAATAGGCATGCTTTTTTTGAAATCCTTCTGGCAAATTTAACAGCCTCCACAATTATGCAAACAGAACAGATTTACCTACTGTAACTTTGATGACTGCCTCCAGTGCCATCTGGCTTCCCTTCGACTAGCGAAGGGGGCATCTTGCCCGAGTCCTCGTCCCTGTTCAAGGTGGCCAGAGAAGCCACAAGAACCTCTAAAGACAATTATGTCTGGATGTTGCAACCTACTAATTGTCTTGGTAAAGTTCCTTCCATCATTTTTATAAATAGTCCTTCAATGATTTCTTTTTTTCTTTACTAGAAAAACTAAGAGTAATCATGCAACCCCTCCTGTAATCACAGCTACTGAGCAGCAAATGGAGACTGATTAAGAAAACAGAAGCACTTCTTTCCTGTAAAGCATAATAAAACTTTGCAGTGCTTTGGCACAGAGGGTAGATGATATTATAGAGATTCAAAATTCAATACAGATTCAAAACACGCGGTCATGGAAGAAAAATTTGCCCGGGCTTATTAACCTCTAGGACGTTGCTGTGGTTAGGGAGGCACTGAACTGGAAGTTCTTGGAAACTGGGGGAGTCTCAGAAGATGAGTGAATCACGGCGCTGGGCGAGTTTAAGTGACCGTGGAGCTCGTCTACTCCAACCTCCTGCTCGGTGCAGGAGCTGCACTGCCGTCAGACCATTTTGCTCAGGGTTTGTCCACTCAGATCCCAAAAACCTCCAAAGCTGAAGCTTTCCCAACTGCTCCGGGATGCTCTTTGAGCCCTTAGTTATCACCACTGGGGCAAAAACTTGCCTTGTTCAGTCAGAGTCTCAGAGAAGAGCTTGTCTCCTCCTTCCCTGGGAACCTCCTCTTGGGTGTTGGAAAGCTGGTGATAACCTGCCCCAACTTCACTTGCTAAACAAACCCCATTCCCCTTCTTTTCCTACTGCCTTCAGCTCATCTTTTAAATTTTGAGGTTTTAAAAATCAGTGTCAGATGGTCAAGTTAAACACAGGATATTTTGTGCTCGGATCTTCAAAACATCGAGCTGAACTGTCTCAGTGGCGCGGTTACTGCTGAGGGTGCTCATGGTTGCACCAATAGATGACAAATTTCTTTCGTCATGTGCGGTTCTGTTTTCAGACATTCGCCTGGGGAAGAGACTAATCGTTTTAGGCAAACTTATATTCAGACAGCTTAGACTTCATTATATGAAGTTAGACTTCATTATAATATTTATGTGGTTTGTACTGCAGTAGAATTGCATGTTATATATAAACCAAATCATTTGAAAGGTGGCGTTAAAGGTAACCTGCTCTGTGATTGCGCTGTACTTGTGTCTGTGCCAAGAGCCGTCTGTACCAGCGATGCTTCCCCCTCTGCCAGACTTGGTGACCTGCATCTACGTGTGAATTCATCTCGCTGGGGGAGCACATCTTGATTCCCAGGCGAAAATAGCAGCGTAAACCCTTTCAGCTCACATGTCTGCCAGAGCTGGGTGGACCTAGTCCTCAACAAATGAAGCTTATGGTAGAGAATGGCAGCACATCATCTATCTGGAGTGTAACGAAACTTCCCTTTTGACATATTAACCTACTGCTGTAAAGACACTTTTTTTGAAATATACTGAAATAGAGGGGAAGAAAATACGGCTTCATTGATGTAACTTAGTGGGCCTAATATTTTACCTATAATGAAACAGAAAATAAAAATATTCTTTGAATATTTTCTGTCCAGTCTAGCTAATTAGTTACTGTGAGGAGTGCAGCATCTTGATCCTTGTTGTTGCATTCCTTGTACTATTCAAAACAAGCTGGTAGCTGCAGTATGCAGAGGAGGAATGAAATGGGATAAACATACAGGATTTATTCTGTATTAATCATTCTGAATTCGAGTATACGAGTTTCTGAAGTTGTTTCAAACCATTTCTGTGTAGGAAATAACAGAATGTTCCGTGATTTGACCCTGTTCCTTCAAACTTTCAAAGAAGTTGCCCCAGGTCAGACTGTGCGGTGTATCAAGTATCCACTTGAAATGCAAAAGCCTGCTGAAGCTGTCCTGTGCAGATGACCCATTTCTGTGGATTTAACAGGAGCTGGTCTGAAAAGTCATTTAAGCTACGTCAATATCTGCTTTTAATATTTAAAACTGAAGAGAGCCACGCAGATGGAAGTATGAGTGGAAAAGAGATGCGGTAGATTGCCTTAAAAAACCAGCACGTGGAGGTTTGGGGGACTCTTCTAGCGGAGCTCAACTTCAGCGGCGGGCGCTCCCAAGGTCGTTGGGATGGGATGCAGCCACGCGCGTGGTGGCTGCTTTCCAAGAGCCTCTCGAAGGAGAAGCTGCCCGGCTGCTCCAGCTCCGGCTGCCGGCGAGAGCAGCTGCGTGCCCGGCCCGATGCCTCTGCTGCCACAAGGAACGCCGGCCAAGTCTGCGGTGCCCGCTGCCAGGAGAAAAAGCTGGCGAATGGGACTCAAGGGGGATTTTTTAATTTTTTTTTTTAATGCCTACAAGGATGTGTTCTGCAGTCCTTGCGAGCAAATGAATTTTCTGTGTGCAAACTGGAGTACAGTTGTCTTTTCATGCCCTGAACTCCACATGTACAAGGGTTTTATTTGTTAAGGCTTTTGCAGAAGAACCTTGAGAGGATGGATACTTGATTTTTTGTTTACTCTTAATTCACCAAAGAAAATACTGTATCTAATCTCTGCCTGTAGGCACATTAGAAGCACCAGAGAACTGGTGCACACATCTGCATGCTCTTTTTAGAACTAAGCTTATTGTCAACTGAGGAGTTGTGGTGGAAAAAAGAATCGTGTTTCCAGGCGGTGTTGGGAGTTGTGGTTTTTACCTAGTTGCCTTGTCCAAATTGTAATTTGCTTTAGGAAATGAACGAAAGTCAAGAAAGACTGAGAAGGGTTGCGAAAGGAATCCTATAGCAAAGCGTTGTTAGTAGTGAGGAAGAAAGCAGTTACTGCTGTTTACAGTTCTGTGTAATTTGACCTGACTTGCAGTGAAAAAGTTGTTAGCGAATTAAAAAAAGGGAAATAAATAAATAGTAAATAAATAAATAGTGCAAACTAGTGAAATGCTTGTGGAAAGAAACACCTGGATGGCCTTTTGATTTCAGCTCCTGCATTAAGTACAAGATACACTCCCTTCAGAAGTACTGAACTAATTCTCTGCCGTGCCAAGTTTAGGTGTATGTGAAACAGAAAAAGAAATACTGAGTTAGCTCAGCATTTGAGGGGTAAAGGAGGAAGCATTGCTTGTTGGGTGTTGCTGGGATGTGGGATTGCCTCTTGGGCGAAAGGTGTTTTGATGTGTCAAACCAGAGTACTGTGGGTTTGTTATTCAAGCCTCTGAACAGAGCACGCTGGGAGGTACGTTGTTCGGGTTCTTGCGTTAATCTGGAGTCGGATCAAACCACGCAGGTTTCAGGAGAGCGTAAGGAATAATAACATACTTTAACTATTGGTACTTTTGAATATTTAAGACAGTATGTGTGGAATTTTTTAAACACTGTCTTGAAACTGTCACAGAGTTCCTGTCCTTGATCTGCCATAATTCTGCAGATATACCTATGAAGCTGTAGCATTTCAGGTCTCTGACCCTCCTGCTTTTTCTGTGGAGAGTGGATGAGAACGTTATGGATGCACATTTTATTGCCTTGTTGCACTGGTTCTCTGTGCATGCTGTATAGTGATCCACAGGGCTTTTTCTCCCGAGAAATCCCCTTTGGATAATGCATGGCTCTCCATTTGTGAGATATAAACTGAGGTGTAGGCTTTCCGTGAGCATTTCTCTTCCTCCATTTCTTCCTCCTCTCTTCTCCACCGATCACTTCACTGAGCTGGATTGCAATTCCAGGGAACAGGAATCCCGCAGCCATAAACAGCTGGAACTCAAACAGGGATTTCTTCCTTACCTCCACGGATTCTCCTATAAGCTTCTAGTGAACATAAATTCTGTGCTTGCTGTTGTAACTGTACTCGCTGCTTTGGTTGTCAATGCACCCATGAAATATCCAGCTGGATTTTTGTTTATATTTACCCCGGGGAGAGAGGAGGCATTGGTATCTTTATTAACGTATTGACGTCTTTATTGACATCGTGTGTCTTCAGTCCTGTGTGCTTAATTAATAATAATTGATCCACTGAACATCTAGCTGATAATTCTGGAGTGAATATTCTAGCTAGTCCCGTTACTAAAATTGGGTCTCAGCCCCTTATTGTGCAACGTGCCCTGAGTCTAGTTGCTGAAATAATTCGATGACCATTAATTTGTAGTTTTTCCTCCATCTAAAATACTTATTAAGCTGAATTTTTACTTAAACAGTTAAGGACAAAATATTTGAAATGCCTTCACCGTAAATGAATGCTGAGAAGTAATAATGAAATGCCGGCTTAGTTTCATGTAGAAAAGATGAAACAAATAATGGTAATGTCAATGAGTTACATAAGATCCATTGAATAGCAGCTGCAGTCAGTTTAAAGCTAGGACAAAAATGCATGATTAATACAAATAAAGGATGTAGGAAATACTTCTGAACTTTTTATTTGGAGCCCATCTGAATGCCTTTCTTGAGAGATGCCCTGGATTAGTTAATTATTGGGTAAGTGGCTTTATAATCCTGGATTAGGTCAGAAATGAGTATTAACGAATAACAACATCAGCAGAATCTAGTAGATTATGATATCCTGAGCTGTAGATGGGTGCTTCTTTCTTTTATCTCTTCTCCTGCGATGTATTACATTGCCCATTAGTTCGCTAACGTTTGTAAAACATCTTATGGTGACAGATAGGTCTTTACTGAGAGACCGGAAAAATGTGCGGGCATTAATTACATTCTGCTCATTAGTATTCAGTCTTCTGCTGATATTTATTTGCTCTCGTACATGTATTACCTCACGTACTGAAAGGTGCCCACAGCAGAATCCTTCCTGGCTTTCGCATTTTTGGCTCCGTTGTCCGAAGGATGAAGGAATGAATCCAAACAAATAGACGCTCCTTATGTTATGTGATGAATAAGGGAAGAAATACACGTCAAATTAAAACTAGCAATTACAAACGGATCCCAATCTTGAAGAAGCCCAATTGCTTTCTGAATACCTAATGCAGTGTATTATTTCATTAAAGAGGACGGCAGCTGTGACCTGATAGCAGGAAACCCAGAAGAGAGACTCGGGCCAAAATACTGTACTTAGTCCTTGTCCGCAACTGTTTCTGGGCTGTGTTCCAGGTATTACTGCTGCTGCTTAGATTCCCGGCATCTGAAATAGTTCCCTATTGAATTTTTCTGGTGTATTTTGATCTGTTGTTCAGTCGTGCTCAAGCCTGTAACTTTGTCGACTTTCTTCTCTATTTGTTCTGTGGCATATTTCGAGGTCTATAAGTTGAGGACAGTCAGGGTATTGTCCAGGGTAAATATTAGAGAGGATGATTCCAAGCATTTTGCTCGCTCAGAAGTTTTCATCTTAATAATGGAGAGAGGAGACAAAATCGGAAATTGAATCTCAAGTAAAATCTTGACGCTTGCAATTCTGCAAAAACTGCTTGAGAATGCTTTGTTTAATTTTAAAGCAATAATTTTAGCTGGGACATGCAGCTGTGAAAAGACTGGGAATGTCTACTGCGTCTTTAAATTGCTTCTTGTCTTGAGATTTCTCACTTGGGGTATGTAATTCTAATTATGGGCAATCAAGTGGAGATGAAGTCTATTACTTGGAAGAGAATCTGTTCTTGTTCAAAAACCAGACAAGCCCTTGGTTGATGTAGTACTTCTTGCCGCGTGTGTCAAGAATATATATGACATGAAAAAGACGGATGGGGGAAGCAGAAGAGAGCTAGTGACGCGTGGCTGAAGTTGTGGGGTTATACGATCAGGTTTTTCAAAAATGTCGCCGTGCCATTCCAGTTCTTCACAGTTCAAAATGTGATTTTAGCACTGGAAATAATAGCCATCTATTCAGTTATCTAGGTTCCGTTCTGGTTGTGTAATCCAAGGGCTTTGGAGTAGTTTTGAGCTGTTCAAACAATTTTGTATGTAAAATTGAGTAAATCAAACATTACTCTCACATCCTGTGTTCTGGGATTAAATGAGTCAGTAGGATGGTACAAAATGCTGCTTAATGAAATTCTGCTGGTTCAATTTTGCAGAATAGTTTTTCTTCACCGATTTTTTTGTCACATAAATACTTACTATGGAGTAGTCCTTACCTTTTAAAAATTACTGCTTTAAAGTTTGGGTTTTTTCTGCCAGAGACCGTGGAATTTCTGGTAATTAAATGTCTAGTGATGTTAAAGGATGTGTTACACGTAAGATACCAAACCAAATGGAACGAAAGAAAACCACGCCACAAAATATAAGCAGTGCTGCTTAATGGCTTAAGTGTGTATTGGTTCAGGGGCTGTGCTGAACCAGAAAGTACTGGGAATTTGTATTTCATGGTACGTGTGGTTATTTGAGAACAGTTCTTTTCAACCATTAGAAGAGGGTAGTTGCTAATTATTTAAAATTGCAATGTTACCCGGGTACACTGGCTTCAGGATAATTCCTATGAAGACCAAGGAAATTTGTACCTTGTGTTCCAAGTACCTGCCTCTCGTGTTTGGATATAACAGCAATAGCTGGTACCAGATTGGAGCACAGCGTATCTGTAGGTGAATTTCCTCATCGCAGATTTTTTGCCAACGCGGTTGGAACTTGGAAGCCAGTTTTCAAATGGATTGGATCTGCTGTCAGCAGTGACATTGCTGTAGATTTCACTTCTAAACTCTAATGAAAAATACATAGACCAAGAGTTATTTTAGAGGAATAGTTAGTCACTGATGAGGTTTCTTAAGCTTTTGTAATTCAAGCATCGTTGTGTTTGTTACAAGTGGAGCGAATGACTCGTACGACATGGTTTGTAATCCTTCATGGGCATGCTAAGAGCCTAGGGGAGTTCATGTTTGAATACTTAGAATGCACCAATTTAACTGAGGGTTCGGGTTACTTTAGAGAAGATTATCCTTTTTCCAGAATCATGTGCAGAGTGAGGGAGTTTGAACGGTTTGCATGTCAAGGTTAGCTCAGTGGTTTGAGCAGCGGTGCTGGCAACAAGGACTAACACCGAGGTCGCGGGTTCGATTCCCGCTTGGTCCCCATGTGTTGCCAGGTCTAGTCGAGAGGTGGTGTCCCTGCCCAAAACAGGGAGGTTGGACGAGATGATCTCTAAGATCCCTTCCAGCCTAGGCCAGTCTATGATTCTATGAAGAGGGCAAAACTGGCCCAGAACAGAGACTCCCAGAAGGGACTGGAGAATAAGGATGTTGAGAACTGCTTACCGTGAGTGCATGGGTCTGGAGTTGAAAAGGCAGTCGTGATAAAGAGTTTTGTTAAGGTGATTGGTTTAATACACAGCATTTTAAGTGGAAGTATGTGCTAGGACTGGCTGAAGGCTTGCAAACTTAATTTGAGTGGGTTAGATTTATTTATTTTTTTTTTGGTAGGCTTCCTTCTGAAAGAGGCTGCTTTGCGTAGTGGGAGGAGGTATAAATAGTTATTTAGTGCCTTGTTTTGGCAGAGTTCTTAAGCATAGCTTAGAAGGATGCGGTTTCTTGACTTAGGGCTTAAGTTGCTTAGCAGAAAACAAAGGATGCTCTTATTAGTACAACCAGAAAAAGAAGTTAGTGAGAACGTGCAGGTTTTTCCACATCTCTGCCTGCTGCCAGTGACAGTTAGTACTTGCAATTTTTTCCTGGTGAAAGCCAGTAAATTAATTCAGCAGGTGCCGAGCTGAAGTTTAGCTGAGGCTTCCTTTTGGTGAAGGGCGAGGACTTTCCAGAAAAGCCGATGATAGAAGAGAACCTGCTGGGATTCAGGAAGAGGTGGAGATGGGGTTTGGGGCGATAGGGAGTAATTTCACTGAAGCGGTAGAAACAAGTTTAATTTCCGTGAGAAATGCACAAGTTTGGAGAAATGAAGTGAACGAGTTACTGACCTGCGTGCTGTGTAGTGTTGAAGAGGCACACACGGGTGCTGTTGGGTTGGGTTTGCTCATCAACGTGGAGATAGTTTTCACTGTTTGACATAAAGTACCTTTCGCTTGCCTCCGAGCGCTGACGGGGCCAAGTATTAGATTAGATAACAGCTTCCAACTAGGTTGAGGGTATATGGAGAGTATATAAGATAAAAGAGATAAACACATCTGCACATAAACCTCAGAACAATACAGGGATAAAATTAGTGTTGCAAAGGAAGTTGAACACAAGCAGATGTGTATCGGCTACTCAGTAACCACCAAGCTGAAAATTAGCAGGAGCTTCCTGTGGAAGTTCTGTGGCATCTCACTTAGACAAATAGTAGGAAGGAGAGTTTGGAGGCGTCGGACTAGAGCTACATATGTTCATGAAAAATAATGCAAAATGCAATTGAAAGTGAAAAACTGCAACTCTGGCCTAAGAATTTTTTTATTTCCTATAAAAATAATCCATATGGTGTCATGGATTACTGGTAGCTGAGGCCATAGAAATACTTGACAGTGATGTTTAGAAAATGTCCTGGATGTCCAAAACTATTAATTGGTCTTAAAATGATAAACCCACTTTTGGGGCAGTGATAATGAGAGAAGCAGAAAAATGTCTCAAACTGTTTTATCTTTTCAGAGAAAATTTTTGGAAAAAATTGAGGAGTCTGTTACCATTGTAAAGCAGACGAAGCTCATGGTGATAGAAGCGTGCTGCCCCCTGTCACCCTGCTGATATCAAAATGAGGTTTTAAAGGCTGTGTTCTGATCGTTACTCTTTATCTATTTGAAGTGGACTTGTCTGGTTACATGTTAGAGTAGATAGGTTAGACCTCATGAGGAGAGGGTGAAGGAGATGTGCTTTATCCTGTGTCACTTGGAACGTCAACCGGGAGCCTAGTGTGCTGTTGTCTTCTAGAATGAATAAATAGCAAAGCATCTTCATTGTGACGAGACCAACGTACTGGTAATAAACATGAGAATACAATAAATGGCAGTAAATGGCTTTGTCTAGTAGTATATCCCAAAACATTCGAGGTCATTTCAGGCCTACAAGTGGTAAAGAGTGATTTTTGGTTTGCAGCTGTCAGCTGATGCGTGAATTGCAGCTCACGTGGTACCCAAGTTTTGTGATGATCCTAGATGATAAAGCTTGATGGTACTCAGGTGATCTGTTTGTTCCTTGCCAAAATGGAAGGAGCAAAAATCTCAGCGGAGAAGAATGTTTTTTAGAAACAGATAGTTCACTGGTTGCAAGGTTATTGATTTTGGTTGACTTGGTAGATCTGAACCTGTATCGTGAACAAGCCACCCCT
>NW_009704275.1:23031-24875 GCF_000703405.1 Apaloderma vittatum
TTCTTCCCAGTCGAGTTAGTGGGGCCAGAGTCTTTGTGTTTAATACTCTTAGATTGCAAACTCATTAAGATAACGTCTTGGGCATCTTATGTCCAGGTCTTTTCACACAGTGCCACCGAATAACGTACTGTACAAGTATCTTGCTGAGGAGACTTTGTTGTGCCAGGGAAAAGTGTGACCCGTGTGTCCCCAGTCCTGTCCTACTTACTATGTTCTTCCTATAGAGGAAAGCCTTTCTTCTGAGTTAAGAGCTAAGGCTAAATAGCCTGTGCAGTTACTAGCTTTTCACTTGGTAGTATTCGATCAATTGTAAGACATTTTAATTCATTAAGATACGCATGTGGGCAGACTTTATCCTATGCTGATTCATCAGGCCAACTTCATATATTGTTTTAGGGGGGAACCGAGGAAGACGATGAACTAAAGACACGTTGGCTCAAACAGCACTTGAGTGCATGCTTGACTTAAAATATGCAAGTTAGTCTTGAATAAAACGTGAAGAGCTCAGATCAGCTTAGAGCCAGGGACTATTTTTTTCAGTTACTGTTATATGTGGCCACATGGAGTTTCACAGGGCTGGTAGGTTCAGTTGTCTGACCAAAGTGTTTTCTAATCTGATTATCATCCAGAGGGCACCTTTCTGAATACCTGAATAACTTATTCCTCCCTCTTTGTTCAACCTGTGCCCTGCTCTGCCAGAAGCCTGCAGAAACTGTGTTTGAAAGCAGAAGAATCGGACCAAGCTGACAAGACTGTGCATTCTCTTCCTCCTACGCCAGTGAGGATTGAGCTGCTTGACTTTACAATAGGTTGAAAAGCTGGTTTATGGCTCTCTCTGTGGAATGGTTTTGGGATTTTTAGCAGACATTTGTCTGTGTGATGTACTGATGGCTGTTAGAGGGGTTTGGCTGTGGTGTGCAATTTCACACTGTGAAAGCACCTTTTAAAACTGCTGTTTCCTCAGTATTTAGTATTGGCTAAAAATGAGGCAGTGTTTGAATCATTATAAAGCTTCACTGCAGCAAGGGAAGATACCTTTAGGCTGTCTTCAGTGCAATAGAAAAAACCACTCATCTTAAATCCTTATTTCTCTAAATTACCTCAATCTGTGGAAAAGATTGTTAACTTTCCCAAGGTAGCAGATAGCAAGTAATCATGTTAGTGTCTGACTGTGCTGCATATCTGTGTTTTGACGTATGGAGGCTTCAAATCAGACCTTCACTGTGGAATGGGGACATTTTGGGAAGGTCCCTGATGTGTTCTCTGAGCCTGCCTGAGTCAGAGTTACAGGATCACGCTCACAGCAAAGGTTTGGTGAACCGGCTGAGCAGAGCTGTGCAGGAATTGCCACTTTAGGCTGGATTCCGTGCAGTTCCCTCTTGTTCTGCTGCCTGGGGTGGTGGCACATTAAATGTGTGTTTGGATGTAGCTTGCTTAAAATGAGTGCTGCTTAAGATGCTTAAGATCACTTAAGATGATGTTTCGAGGTCCCTTCCAACCCTTAACATTCTATGATTCTGATTCTAAATGCCTGTTGATGCAGTATCCAAGCACTGCAGGCCAGTTATGTGGGTGGATGGAGGATCTGGAGGCTTTTCTCTCCCTGTTTGTTGTGGTTTCCTCCTCTAGCACTAACACCTGGAGAGGTGACTCCAGGATGTGACTGCCCTGACCGTTCTACAAACTGCCATCATCTGTCAGGATGGAAAGCTCCGTCCTACCGAAGATGATCAGAATAATTCCTGCATTACCATTTGTTGTGGTTTGACGCTGACCGGCAGCCAGGTGCCCGCACAGCTACTCTCTCACCCCTCCTTCTCCCCTAGACAGGGGGAGAAAATATT
>NW_009704276.1:0-1860 GCF_000703405.1 Apaloderma vittatum
AGAAATGGAAAATGTCAGCTCCTTGAGATATGAGGAAGAACTAAAGAGACCCACAACTGCTGATAGGGAGGGAGACGAGAGACCTTTTACACAAGCCGGGTTAAGATCAGAGGGTCGACAGGTAGGGCCTCTGTGCTCAGAAATCTCTATAAATGTCTTTCCGAAACGTGACATGGAAGTAGCAGGCGCTGATTCCCATGGTGGAGTAAAGCTCTGCAGAAAAACTAATACAGCTGTATGTCTGATTTGAATATTAATTTCTTTTTTCACCAGCTCAATAATTTATGTGATTTTTTTAGTTATTTTTTTTAATGCTCAAAAGGTTCTCCAAGAGGACTACAGGGAAGACTATACTGAATTGTTTGTGTGCATGTGTGTGTATATATATGCATGCACACATATTTCTTTACTTTTTTGGACAGAGATTAGAGGGAGTTCTTTCTGATTTAGGTACTTCTGAAGGTTTGAAGGTTTATGGTCAGGCATAGGAGCATGATAATTCTTTCTGCTTTTTATTACTTTTCCAGTAGCTCCTGTACAATTGTGTTTTGTTCTAGTCATAACTATCTAAGAACATAGGTACAATGTTCACAAGCAGAATTAATTGAAATAGTAGAAAATTAGACAACATTTGAAAGAAAAGATAGTGGGCACCTGTGGAATGAAGGCATCTGAGTCACTAAGAAAGACGAAGGGGAAAAAAGAGATGGTGATACGGTGGCTTGGTACAGATGGTTTATGGCCTGCGAGAAAGGATGTTTTTCCGCTTTCCATAAAACTAGTAGCTTTATGGCATGCGCGGGTTTTGGTATTCAGTAGCGTTGCAAATTTTAATTCCCAGGCTGGTCTTTTAAAGGTGTTCTGAGGAAAAGGCATCAGATACCAAAGACAGAGTCACTGTTTGCCAAGAAGGGTACCCCCAAAGGGAGGGGATTTTCCCACCTTCTGCAGGTTATCTCTGCATGTTTCTCTTAGTGCACGATTCTTGTTCATTTTCACCTACTTAACTACCGCAGGGACATTTGCTACTACACGGAGAGTGTTCCAGCCTGGGAGCGTACACGCCTAACAGCCGGGATGCCTCTGGTTATACTGCGGAGATCTAATGTAACAGCAGGAGAAAAGTGTTGACAAGTCTGTAATTCGTTCTAGGCACAGTGTGTAGGTTTGCTTGGTGTGTTCTGGATGACAGGAAGTCTCCTGATGATGATGGTGAATGAAATGATGGGAGGGACTTCTGATTTCCTGTTTGGCGTTTTGAGTGCAACTGAGGATTGAGCTGATGTTTATAATAATGCCGTTCTATTCTGCTGTTACTTAGTTTGGAGCCCAATACTGCGCATGTAAAGTTAGGATTGTTTTCTTCACGCGCAGCACTGTTACATTTACTGACAGTGAATGTAATGAGCCATTTTATCATGCTCACCTCCTGAGTGTCCCAGTATGATCAGCAAATTTTGTTGTCTGCTTGTTCACTTTCCGATTTTCTATGTTGAATAGCAGAGGCTATTATTATTTAGTATTGTTAAAGAACGAGGTCTTAACTTCCTTTTAGACTTCTTGTCTTTACGCATGTGCAACGTGTTGCGTATACAGCGTATTATCATTTGCTAATGGCAGCCTACAGGTAAGTAAGAGTGAATTAAAAATTTCACCTGCAGGTAAATAAGAGTGAATTAAGAATTTCAGCCTCTTTGGGAACAGATAGCCCACACTAGGGAGTCTCCCATTTAACATTTCTATATGCATTAACCAAAAAAAACCCAAGGTCTGATAGTCCTGACTTTCAGAGGATCCAGAGGATCTTTACTTTTTGGGACTGTTTTCCTTTATTTGCAGTCCAGCCTGTGTGATGAGGCA
>NW_009704277.1:0-15067 GCF_000703405.1 Apaloderma vittatum
TATTATTTATATATATATATATATATATATATATCTCCTGGCAAAAAAATCCAAGATCTTGGTGTCACTTGAAAACCTCCAGAATTGATAAAGCTTCTTATGCTTTTTTTTTTTGTTTTTGGTCTTAAAGAGGATATATTACAACACTAAAGAGAAGTAAAATTTAGTTTTCAGCAAGGTACGTGATCCCTTACTACCTGAGGCTTGGCTCCACAATAAAAACTTGGGACTTTACAAGCCGGGAAAATCACTGGAAGGGCTGCCACCAAGGTAAGGGGCCCTGGGCAAGACCCTTCTTTGAGAAGTTCTCGTGGAAATAAATTTGAATCCAGGTCAGCATCACCTGATTGGCACAAGGGTGATTTTTGGCTCCTGCCTGCGAATCGCTGGTGCAGAGCAGCGCTTTTCCCATCTATTTTCCCTTTGTTGCACATTCCTGCGACAGGATGTATATTCCCCACAGCTTCGGGAAGGGGGGCACTGCTTTTAAGTTAGGTCACTACAATCCTGACACCACGCTCTCGACGAGTGACCTGTTAGGTCGACAGGAAAACCAAACATAAAGATGTGTAGCAGCGAGTACTTTCCCTTCATTACCAAATAAATCCCCCCACACAGCTCGTTTGTTAAGTGCCCTCTTCCATTACATCTATTTAAGCTGTTGGCACTTTGTAAGCTTCTAATTTTCTCCCTGCGCCTGCCAGGGAAGCAAAAAAAATATTTTTAACCCATGCTAAGCTGTAGGCATCAAACCCAGAAACTGCCTTTATGGTAAAAAACAATAAATAAATAGATAAAATGCCACTGCATATGATTTTCTGTCATGTTTCAGGAAACATTGAAGGTCTGATGCAGCTCTGAAAAGCTCAGGCAAGCTTTCCCTCTGTATGAAACCCCTTTTTTAACTCTGTAACTATTCAGATTTCCAGTCAAGCCCATATTCTAATAGCTTGCTGAGTTGGGGGGGTTGTGAAAGATTATAAAAATCTTGTTTCTTGTTTTCTTGTAAAAAAAAATCTAGAAGGCAGGTGGATGATGTTTAATCTCTGGCTAACAGACACTGCTGATATCTGCAGGATGCTAGCTCTTTCTCCTCTTGGAAACAAACTGCCTCCTGTTTAGTTACAGGCACTTAAATGTAAAAAAATAAATTAAAAAATATAAAATATGCAATCAGCAGAGGGAAGAAAAACATTTTTTTTCTCTACTACATCAGGTCAAATGGATTATGAAGGATCACAGAGAATAAATTAATATTAGCACCTTGCTCCCAGCCAAAAGAAATAAAGCAAAAAAACCCCAAACCAACAAAGTTATTCTTAATGGCAAGAAAACAGCAATTTCTTGCCAGATTTACAGTTCCAGCCTTTGCTAATGTTATCATCATTTATTGTGACCAAAGCTTCTATTAAAATAGCTGCCGATTAGACAAGGGTGATGCCAGACAAACTCCACCTGATCCCAGCTGTCGACCGAAAAGAAAAGGAAAGGAGCAAGTCCAAATGCATCAGACTGGGGCTCTTGAGCTGTGTTTTTCCTTGATTCCTCAGAAAGCAGCATTGCCTCACAAGACCTCAAAACTCACTGAAATCAGTCCAGAAACCCTGCTGTGAAGCCCGGCCAAGCAGCAAAACATCTCCGGCACCTGCAGGCTATGTCTGGCCTCTAAATCCCTGCTGAGGGATCCCCAAAATCTTGGCTACTGCCTGGGACTAGGCAACAGTGGAAAGGGTATGCCCTCCCATCATATCTTAAGAGAAGCCCCTTGACTTTTAGGCACCTGAGTTCCTTTTCTTAAATATAAAATATGCATTTTAAAAAAATACATAAACATCTCATCTTCACAGCAATAATATGAATATTTCCTCCCCCACCAATCACATATTTCCTTGGAGGTGGGCCCTCATCATGATCTGAGACTTCAAATTATTTAGGAAAAGATTAGAATTTTAAGGTTTGCATCTGGTTGCTCTCTCTGGAGGGGTGGAACCAATGTCCTGGACCTGAGTTCCTTCAGGGAGCCGTGATCTGGCTCTGAACATTTTTGCTGTGGGCGTTTCCGTACCTCCCACTGCTATTGCTTGTTCCCTGCCTGTGATGAGAAAACACCCTTTTTTACCACCAGATAGGGCGCGGAGTCTTCGCCTGTGATGAGTAAACATGCAAAAGGCAGCTGCCTGGAGGAATAAACACCTGGCAAAATATTTTTGGAAGCTTGGCCATTAGTCATTGTCGGAGCCCAGCTGCACGGCTTGGGTCGAGGGGAGCGTTCCTGGAGGTTTTGCCTTTAATATATTAACACATACTTGGTTTTCCAGCATGGATGCTGGTCTGAAGTTGTCCCTTTTCCTACATCAGTCCGCAGTAGCTTCAGGGAGCAAACCTGAAAACAAAAGCGTGCGCTCGAGGACTTGCTGAGGCATGAGAGGTATGAACCTGAACTACTAAAACTCATCTGAAATGTCATCCGAAGGATGCTTCAGGTTTCCAGCAGCTCCCTCCAAAGCATGGTAACCTTCTGCGGTGGAGGGTCCAAGATACTGGATAGGACATGGTCATTGCCATGGGACTGGACAACCCCTCGTCCTAAAGACCAGATCCCATGTTCTTCCTCTGGCCAGAAATCTAAGTTAAAGTCAGCACCAGCAGCCATATGCAGAGCTCTGGGATTTTGTCCAAGAAACCTGAGACATGTGCTTTGAAATACAAATAAACAAGCAGGCATGCCTCAGATGGGAAAGAGAAGGGACAATGCAGAGGAGACACACCAGGAGAAGGAGATGCTACAGCAGAGAAAGAGAGGGAGAAGTTGAGGGTGAGAGGTTTCAGCTGGTGCCCTGTTAAAAACTTAAGTGGTGATCCATGTCGAGCCCTGCAGCTGGCAACTGAATTCCAGCCACGTTGTCCCAGAGGTGATCTGAGAAAACCCTTTTTTTTTTTAGCTGGTGAGCGTGGTCAGAGGCTGGAGCAGGTTGATCAGAGAGTCTCTATCCCTGGAAATATTCAAAAGCCATTCGGACGTGGGCCTGGAAATCAGCTCTGGGTGACCCTGCTTGGAGTTGGTTCGAGGAACGAGCTCCATATTTCTATACCAGCATCACCCCCGCATGCTCTCAATGCTCTGAAACCTGTAGATAAATGTGTTCTCACATCTCTTCTCGGTTCAGAGAGGCGATTTTTGTGGCAAATTATAGTGGCGCCGTGAAGGTGGCAGCAGGAACTCGTGACAGCAAATTGCTGTTTCATGCAGTGGCTGCTCATTGGGAAACAAGGGATTGGGAAAGAAGCCCACTATTTCAATATGTGATTCACATTGATAACCCGCAGCAACGCCTTCCTAGCTTCTGTTTTTATTTTCATCAATTCATCACATTGTTTGCTGGGGCTCACTGCAGAGATTTTGTGAGCTGCATGTTTCTCCTCTCATAGTACCAAGAGCCCTCACTGCAGCACTGGGCATAATTATCCACCAGATATCAAACAGGAAAGAGACATGAAAACTTCTTTAGACTACTTAATATCAGCTTCATGTTTCCTGTAGGGATAATTAGATAACAGACTGATACAAATGGGAACGCTTGACACATTTAGCCTAGCTGCAATACTTCTGTGAAGGCATGACTCGTGTTTCCTGCATGCAGAATCGGCCTGGTTGCGGTTTTCTCATCTGCCTTGTTCTTTTCAATCTGTCTTTGTGTGCTCCTTCTCCATCTGTCCTGCCCAGAGAAGGGCCACACTGTGATCTGTCCTTGTCACTGCTGATGGTAAACGCCGACGGAACATCGTGATCCTCGCAGTCAAGTTTCTGTGAGAGAGGAATGTCCGAGCTCATTAAGAGCACAAATAATCCCCTTTTAACCATCAGTATTTGTTCCCAGCACGGTCATTAAACACAGAAGTTTCATGCTGCAAGTTAACAAGTTGGTTGTTTTCGGACTCCTCCCAGTGCGTTGCTTTTCCCCTAAACCTTCCTGTCCTCTCTGGTCCTCCCCTAAAAAAAAGGAAGATTGGACAGCTTGATCCAAAGACTGGGGTTTTTTTTTACATCTGTTTTTGTAAAGGTACAGCTCCATTTGGAAACTGTGAAAGTCAAAGTTGATCCACATCTAAGGCTTTATTGACTCCAGCTGAAGGAGGAGAGCTGCAGGGTTTTTCCCAGGTTGCAATAATTTGCCAGCTTTGTGCTTAATTTCAACTAATTACATAGCAATAAGTATCAGGGATGGTTTTCATTGCTGGAAGCAGGTCTGAGTGTAAGCCCTGCTGCTCTCCACTGAAGAACAATGGCCACCTTGCCCTAGAAATGAGACAGAGAACTGATTTTTTTTTTTTTAAAGAAATAACATTTCCCCAACTACCATTAAAAATATTCCTAAATAGCGATAAGGCTAGTAAGAGGCCATATACCCTTCGCTATAGCAACAGTGACTTGTTCGGGCCACAAGCTCTTTGTTAAAAGCATCTGCTTTTACTTCAGGATATTTAATGATTCTAAAGCACCAGAAACACACAAACTTAAGAGCTGTAGAAATGCCAGCATGGAGCGAGGCAAAACATTCCTTCAGACGGAGTGTGAGTTTATAGAGACTTACTTCACCTTAATTAAAAGCCCAGAACATCATGCACCGTCGGGCTTTTTGCATTCTTTTTTCATTACTCTTTATAATCGTAAGCTGGTATGTCAGAGAAATAAGAAAACAGCATTGCTGCAAACACAGTCTCGCAGGAACCATAATTCAAGCCTAAACCTTTTGTAGCTGAAGGAGGAATCATCGATGTAATTTAGAAGGAAAACCCAGTGAGAAGGGACTGGAAACGAAGGACCATTGAGCAATTACAGAAATAATGGCCGTGATCATGTCCTGTACCTAGCATATAATAATTTATTAGTCTGCTTAATTGGAAAGTAAACCATTGCACCCTAGGTTGCTGGAGTCTTGTTATTACCGTCCCTCTTCACCTCCCACCTGCAGTGAGAATGCCAAAAACCACACAATAACACCAAACAGCAACAGTTCCAAGTCCCCACGCAGGCTTAAACATATCCCAACCCTCCTGCAATTGCAGTTGGGAAATCCCTGCCTTTTCATGCGCTTAAAAAAATAAGGGAAAAATAGCAGATAATGACAGCCACGTCAGCGATAAAGCATTCTGACATTAGTCTAAGCTCTGCGAGCAGTTGTGTCACTCCAGAAAACGTATTTTTAATTGCCACACAGTCCTGGAGGGCACAATTATCTCATAGTTTGAAAGCTGTAAAAATCACATTAAGAATCTGTATAAATCAGCTTGCATTATCAGTTCCTGGAGAAGCTGGACAAGATGTGCCAGACCCTGCCACGGCCCCCACAAATGACGAACCTCTCCCAGACCCATGCTGCTCTTGTTCCAGGAGGCTCTCCAAGCATGTTAAGCAGCATTTTTGTTTTTATTTTATGTAAGAGGAAGAAAATTTTTCACCTATTGCACTGAAATATAATGAAGATTAATTAGGTTGTGGCTGCAAAGCACTCCTCAGCGCCAGGTGCCTAGTGCTGGTGTAACGAAATTTGTTATGGGTGTGCCAGAACATCCCAACTGCATTGCACTGAGGAAAGATTTACGGAGCAGCATTTATGTGGACAGAGCAATCGTGGCACACACCACCCAGACACACGCACAGGGCAGAGGTGCTGCACTTTGAGTAGCCCTGATGCTCGTCCTACTCTGTTAAAGACCTCACAGTTTCGGATAAATCTCTTAAAGCTCTCTCAGCATCAGCCTTTCGTTGAGCTGTGATAAGGTTTTCCTGCCTTTTTCCAGCTCTAACCAGCCCCTGGGCAGCAGGACAAGGTGAATGAACTCACATATCACAGCAGGTTGATCCGTAAGGAATTTTGTTCCTTTGGCAAATGTTAGCACCTGGGAAGGGACATCCCATCCTCTTTTTGCGCAGAACAAAGCAGTAACCTTGCCCTTTGAATCAAAGGACAGGGTGCAGCACCTGCACCACTTCGAGAAGCTGGCAGGGATGGAGAAGAGGAAAGCGGCTTGGTGTGCTCTGCTCCCCTCCCCTGAACTTCTAAGAGGCTGGAAAAAAGTCACTCAGGTTATTTTTGCTGGGAAACGCAAACCGGAAAGATAAAACCCAAGGAGCTGCAAGCCTCCCCTCGGACCACTCGTCCCCTGAATCGCTCCTGGCATGCCTCAGGGACGCACATCCCGCCCAAAGCATCGTGCTCAGCAGGGGCTGCTGTTTGAGGCAGGGGTTTGTGCGAGTCAGGGTCACCTCCCAGAGGACTTTTCTTCCCTCCAGCAGCAGCACAAACATGTCGAGCCTGGGAATTCCTTTTTCCTTGGGGAAGCGGCGTGCAACCCTCCTGTTTATTTTGGCAGGGCTGCAGCTAGCTGGGGTGGAGTTTCCCACCCTCTCCCAATGGTAACAGCAGTTGGGACCTCACTGCAACCATGTCACATCTCTGGTCGAAGTGGTCCGACCACCCAGAGCCCCACAGCTACAAACACCGGTTCTGCTTATCCAGGTTTTGTGAAAATAGAGAAAAACCATGTTGGCTGGAGGGTTACAGGCTGGCGTGCAGTGTTTTGTGCTTGGAAGCGACAGCTGCATTTGGCGGTGCTGAAACCCTGAAACAGCTCGGTTGGACAAGACGTAGCATCCCAGGGGGTTCTCATGTGTGATACATGTGGAACCACACGCTGTTCTTAACCCATTAGTAAGCTGAAAGTCATCCAGGCTGGGATGACGAAGGCAGGACGCAAGCTGTGACGGAGTGAAGCAGTCACGCCGCCTCCAACACCCTTGGTTGAAGTGGGGGTGGAAAAAAACCCCTGTGTTTGCTGATTTTCCGTAATCCTTCCAAGCTGTCTTGAATTTGAAACTTCTACAAGAGTAGGAGCTCATGTGTTCTTGCTGCTTCCCTGAAGGAAAGAGGCTGCTCCCTCTAATCCCTCTCCACACTGCTTGAAGATGGAAAAGCTTTTCCTGAAAAGCACTGTGGGCTGCCCCGAGCTTCCCTGCCATCATGGGGCCTCCGGGGCAGATCCCACCCATGCCTAGCACCAGAGGCTGGGGCAGCTACCTCGATGTTCCTCCAAGAGGTGATTGGGAGGCTTGAAGAGGATGCTGGAGTACATCCTCATTTCATGATTTTTCCATCCCCTTTGCCAGTTTAAAGCTGCTTTCGCTGATGTCCAAAAATAACTTTTTTTTTTTTCGGAGCGGCATCTTGAGATCCTGTGTTGGTGAAAGGAATAGCAAGAGCCCCAAAACCAGAGCAGGTACCTCCTGTTGCTTGCTGCTTCCTGATCCCAGTTCCCTATCGAGGCATTAATATCCTGAGTGCTATCTTGGCAAAAATTTTTCACCTCCAAAGGCAGGAGCGTGCACCAGGAAGGGGCACATTTGGGACTCTGGAGATTCCCAGCATGCCCTGCACGCGGGTGTGTTTTGGGGGCTGAAGGCTGGAGAAGTTGGGACCTCTTTGGTAATGAAGGCAGGCAAACCACGAGTGACCCCATCCTGGCTCTGCTGATGTCAACCAAGAGCTCATTGCCATGGCAACAGAGCAAGGACCACAACATGTATTTTTCCAGTATGATCTCAGCAGCTCCCGATTCATACCACAGAGACGGTTCTCACGGGGTTGAGGGGGTTTGTTCTCTCCCCTTTGGCACCGAGGTTCCTTCACACATAGTCACTTCAGCCATGGGGCACAATAACGGTTGCACAAGCCCTAAAGGTCCTAGATAAATTAAGAATTAATAATTCTTATAATAATTAGAATAAATTTAAGAATATCCCAGCCAGTCTGCAAGGAAGGGAGGGATAAATCAACCCAGGGCAAGTAAAACAATAGAGCCAGGAGTGGGGGGAAAAACACCTCTTGGGGATACTTTCCACTAGATTTCATGGAAAGTGCGTGTGGGTTTTGCTTCTCCCCCTTACTGGAGCCACGGCTGTTTGACCCTGGGACCAATCATCCAGGGAGACGTGGTGGATTCTCCACCTTTACAGTATTTTAATCAAGATCAAATGCTTTTTTTCTTTCTTTTCTTTTTTCTTTAAAAGTCAGGTGAGGGTCCAAGCATACGTTATCCTTGCTTGGCTCCAAAACTGCTGGGTGAAATTTATAGCCCGAGTTACCCAGGAGGTCAGTCCCGAACGCTGTGAACTGAGACGCATATACAAGTAAGATCACCATATCTGAGATGCGCGCGCGGCGTAACGACACATCCAGTGATTTGTGGCTTTTGCACTTCAAAAACGGGGGCTGCAGGAATCTGCTCCAACGAGCCAAGATGGGAATTTGCTGAAGATTAATAAAAGAGTGCTGTCTTGCTCAATGTAAGGAGACATGCAGATCGTATCATAAAGAGGTTGTAATTCCAGCAGGCGAAATTTATCATCGCCTAGAAGGGAATTTGAGGTTTGGATGGGGCTCATGATACCGACTTCGCCACTCAGGTAACACAAGGTATCACCAAGAGCACTGCCACGCCACCCCATGGCATTGCTGTTCTTGGTGCCAGTCATTAATAGTAAAAATTATAAATAAACAGACAAAGCTTGGGAAATAAGGGCAGGGAAATGCTCCAAGGGAAGAGGAGGAGGACAGTGCCAGCACTGCGCATTCCTACAACCACGAGATGCTGCATTTCCACCCATGTCCTTTAAAGAGTCGAGGCCTGCCTGTGTGTTGCAGCACTAAAAGACAAAACTGCCCCATGAGGCTTTTCCAGCGTTTCATGATAAATTCCTGAAAACCACGCCAGAACACTGAAGGCTGAGTTAATAGAAGAATGGATCAGTTACGTCTAGAGGGATTAACGGGAAGCCTAGCCTCAGCACAGTGCTTTCTTGGTCCCAAAGGGCAGGGGGGAAAAAAACCAAACCAACAAACCCAAAGAAAAAGGTAATTTGAAGCTTTTACTTTAGGGGAATGAAGGGACTGGCCCCCAGATGTCCTGTAGCAGAAGTTGTCCAGCTTGGAGACAGCCTCAATCTCATTTGGAGCCTTTATAGAGTCCTAGCAGTAAGAAAAAGGGGTGCCTGCTTGAAAAAGTGCTTTAGAGATGGGTTAAACTTCTAAGCAGAGGCTCGTTGCATTTTGCCACAGGCAAAGGCACTCGTTTTTCCTTAAATCCTTCTGCATGTTCCGTCCCTCAATCCCCAATCCTTTCCTTCCTGCAAAACACAGGGGAGGGAGGGAATATTTCCCCAGTGAGGTCAGTGGAAAGGCTGCACTTGCCTCCAGCTGGGTTTGGATCAGGTCAGAGCATGCAGGTGTCCAAGAGGGATTTTTTTTTTTTTTTCCCTTTCTCAAGCCTGAGGTGTGCAAACACCCAACACTCCCCCGCACCAACAGTCCCATCCCCTGCAAGCTCACACTCAGCCCCTCTCTGTTCCCCAGGATGGAGCCCATCCCTTGTTCCTCTCCACCTTTCTCCTCCTTCTGCTCCTTTTCGGTTAACAATTGCAGGATCCAGATGCTTATCTACAGGGCTCTTCCCACCACCACCACCCAGTGGGATGCTTGCCTGACCCCGGGGCCCCCTCTTCATCTTTCGCCCAAATCCATGTGGGCACTCAGAAGGCATCCACAGCTCCTGGGAAATATCTAGAAGCCGGGGAAATACTGCAGGAGGGGGAACGCTCAAGCTGGCTACAAGATTTCTTATTTGCCTCAACCAAATCCTGAACACAAGAATGAGGGGAGGTTGGCTGTGAAGCGAGTGGCAAGGAAATCCCATACCAGGAGCTCTGACCTGTCCATGAATCACAAAATCGTGGGAAAACCTTAAGCTTTGGAAAGGGGGAACATCGTGCCTTGACACAGTGCTGTCAGCAGGACGTAGTGCCACCCCTAGAATCTCTAGTTGTGACTCCAATCCCCAAAGGTTTCCCCTTCCCGAATCTGAGCTGAGAAATCTCTCTGCCCCGTGAATATCTGAGCCCTCCTGGAGAAGATTAGCAAGTGGGAGATGATAACACCATTGAAACACCTCTGGAGATGGAGGCAGGAGCCCGATACATCTTGACTTGTGGTTGTTTACATTTTGCCAGCAGTCTCAGGATATAAACTGCATCAAAAACCCCCAAAATACCAGTGACCTCAGCCCCCAGCTCCGTTAATCATCTGTTCCCCCAGGAAGCGAATCCAGTGGCTGATGCCTATAAGGCACGTGTTTATCATAGGGCAGGGCAGGAGCCTGCCTACGGGGACACAAATAAATCGTGCTGTAAAAGAGATAAAGCACCTTTTGTTTTAAACCCCCAAGTAAGCATTTTCTTTGCTGCTTCTGGCAAGAAAAAATTTAAAATAAAATAACCGGAGCTGGGTCCAGAGTCAAGGGGAGGTTTTTCCTCTGGCTGAGACACACCCAAGAGCCCAGCACTTCTCCTCAGTGCAGCAGAGAAGAAGCTATTAATTTTTATTTACTTTTTCCCCCCCTTTACTAAAGCAGTCACGGGCGCCTAAACCCAAGCAGCCAGCACATCCCCTGGCACCATCACCCAGCTCCTGCTGCACAGCAGTAAGGAGGGAGGAAGGCAAACATCAGACAAAGAGTACTGGAGAATGGTCCAGGCAGTCTTAGCTCAATCTTTCCAACTCTTATCTTTATAACCCACATTCCAAACAATTGCCACGTCCCCACCATCTTTTGTTTATGAAGTTCTTATCCTGCAGGATAAAATATAAACAAGGCTGCCTTCAGCATCCACGTGGGGCAAGGCTGCCCTTCGGTACCTGTGCGAGGTGCAGCCATCTGAGCTCAGCTGGGATGTAAGATGCTAGAGCATGAAAAACAAAGGAAAAAAAATCTAGTATTGCCTGACAGTTAAAAAAGAAACTAATATATATATATATATACTGCAACATGCATTGTTAGGAATAGCAAAAAAAAAAAAAGCCTGTAACACCCTTCCTCCCCTCCCTGACGGTGCCCAGAGGGTGCAGCCCTGGGTGGCTCAGGAGTGACCTGGGATGCAGGAGGGGTCGAGGCAAGCCTGAGCGACAACTGTAGAAAACTGCTGATGTTTTCCTGTATTGCGGGGTCCCTCCCTGCAGGAAATAATGCATTGTACTGCGGAGCGCCTCGCTTTCCTGCAAAACCCCGGAGGGGGGTGGGGGGTGGGACAAGCCCTTGCTTCTGCCCTCCGCTGCTGACACCCCAGCACCAGCTCAAAGGGGAGGGAAAAGAAAAACACAAAAAAACCCCCCCCAAAAATGAGAGAAAGATTTCACCTTGTCCAGAGGGCAAAAAGGGCAATACAAGGAAAACCTCAAAGGTGGTTTAAAGCAGAACTTGGCAGCTCCAATTAATTAAGGTAAGTTTAAGGCCAGAGACCTGACCCCCAAATGTTGTCAATCCATGCCTCAATTTGGAGCACATATTTTTTGGGGGGGTTTTATTCCTTTTCTATATCTTGCTGCAAGCAGCGCCTTTTTACTCATGTAACCTTCCCACTATGACAGCAGGGACCACAACTAATTAGTAATTGCTTTACCAGACTGACTAACGCTGCGGACGCGGTCAGATCCATCTCGGCTGCGCATCTCTCCTCCCGCGGCGAGGAGCTGGAAGAGGGAAGGGTCTCCCCCACACCGATTATTAGCCTCGTGTGAAAATGCACTTACTACAGGGCAAGTTCATCATGGACTCAGTCCAGAAAAGAGCAGAAGTTCCTGCTCCCGATGGTGGTGACCTCTGGATGGGATCCATTCTGTTTTGCCAGGAGCAGATTTAAGCACACCCACCAGCTCATCGCTTTGTGCCCCTTTCAGCGACTCAAAGCAAGCCAGAGTCAGGACTTGGGCTTTTTTTTCCACACACAAATTGACACTCAAGCCAAGCAAAGGACATCTTGTACCAGCACCCAGCCAAGAAGGTCCCAGCAGTGCTTCGAAAGGGGCGAGGTTTGCTTCTGACCAGGGTCAAAGCAAGAAAATGCAACCTCGCTTGACCTTTTCCTGGCAATTTGAGATATTTTTTTATTCTTTTTTTAATTTTTTCTCCTCCCCAAAACATACTGATTCCCCTAGCTGTCCATTTGCCCTGGAGCAAGGCACTCCAGCTCAAGGGATTCCATTTTTTCAAGCCCTACGTTTTATTTTTGGAGGTTGGTCCTCATGACCCACCTCCCCTGACCAATTTTCATCGTGACTTGATAATATTATGGCTGTGACAAAGACCTGCAACACTTCCAGCATTAATTCTGCTGATGCACAACCGTGCTTTAACATGCAACTCTGAAATTTCTTGAATGACGTCAAGAAAATAAGATGTATTTTACTGGAATTTCAGGATCCCACCATCAGCGGTCCACTAATCAGACGGTTGCGGGGGGGTCCTGACCTTTGGGCAGACAGCGATGCTGCGCAGGGCTCCACAGCTCCTGTCTTCCTGCCATTGAAACTCCAAGCAGCCCCGTTTCCGTGGGTAAATATGGGTTAAAAAAAAAAGCTAAGCGAACAGAAAAACCAAAAGAAAGGAAAAATCAACAACCTTGGGCCGGCTTGAGCACATGGAAAATGAAAACCATGTTGGGATTTCTCTACATATTCCACCAGCCTGTGATGTACTCAGGATTCATTTTCCACACAAAAAGGGGGGATTTTTGTTGGTTTGCCTCGCCTCTCCCAAACCACACTGTCATTGCTAAGGTAGACAACAGCTTGTAACAGCATGAGACTTTTGCTTTCCTCCTGTTTTACACGACCTTTCTTAATCTTAGCTCTACTGTGATCTCAGAAAACGGCTGTCAAAAACGTACCTCCCAGGATCACGAGAGAGCCTGCACATGGTCATCATCCTGGCTTTAAAAAGAAATAAAAGATAAAAACGTGGGTTGAAGGCAAGTCTTTGCCCTCACACGCACAGAGAACGAAAACCCTACAGGATTTCCGTAACTCTCTCATCCTGCAAAAGGGACCCCCCTCTCGTTAACGATCCCGGAGTTAACGAGGCTCAACAGCCTCCCTGAAGCTCAGCCAGAAGAGGGCACGTGTGCCTCTGCTGCTGGTTTCGGTTAAAACCATTAAATCAAGAAGTTTCCATGCTGGTTGTTATTACTAAAGGAGGGAGTGGTTTGGGGAGCTGCCCCCCACTCCCCGGGTCTGGAAGGGGTCAGGCAAGGCTGGGTTAGCATCGCCCGCTTGCTTGTTCCAGGAGTTCCATGAATCACAGCCCAGCTGCTGCTTCAAACTATGACTTAGGATCATGCCGAAAGCATTTCGTAATTCTTTTTTTTTTTTAGAGAGTTTTTTTTAGCTCCATTTTATTTACTTTTAGGGTTTTAAAACTCAAGGGCAGGCTGTGTTTCTGACCATTTCTCCATAACCACAGGGACTACAAACTTTTGTTGCTTTTTTTTTTGTTTTGTTTTTTTAAAGTGAAGGCTAAAGCATCATGCAGCTCCACAGGCCGAGGTGCAAAAGAAATACTTAGACATTTATTTACTTATTTTTGACCTGAGTGGGAACAGACAGACAGTTCTCGCTTCTTAAAATCTTTGTGGTTTGTTATTTGCCTGCGGTCCAGTTTGATACTTTCCACGTCAGGGAAGGTAAATGACTGGTTTAGGAATTTCTCTGCATTTGCATAGTGTCAGAGCAGGTCCCGGCACAGGGCAGGGAATGACCAAGACTTCCTCACCGTAGGAGCTGCAGCATCACACGTCCTGGGTGAGAAAATAGCCCCAGCAGCAGATTTTTGCAGCCTCCGATGCTGGAATCACAGGGTATGTGAGCTAGAAATGAGAGGGGGGGATGAAGGGAATGGTTATTCCAGTGCATTTGCTGAACTCAGGATCCAAAACTTGAGAGTTTAAACCCTTACTAGGTTCTTGGGAATGAAGAAGTCAGCTGTTTCTTGCTACCTTAAGTGTGACTTCCAGCTGAACCCTGTGCCTTTGAAAACAAAACCATCGAAAAAACAGAGAGCAGCTCACATGGACAGGGCTTATCTTTGGCTTCCCCTCGACTTTCTGTTTATATATGATTATACGATGAGGCTTATATTGAATAATGTTAGCTAAAGATAACTCGCTTGCTTATACTGGATTCAGGCAGCTTTGATGACACTGGAAATAAAGCTCCAGCAATACTTCCCAGCTGGCTCCCGGCACATCACTGGCTCCTTGCAAAGAGACGGGCATGCATGAAACTTGACTAAAACTACATGGCCCCCAGAAACACGGGCTCCCAAAAGCAATGCCCTTTCCCCGAAATCTAATTCCAAGTTTACAAAGAAATGAAAAAAAAAGAGTAGGGAAAAAATAATGAGAATAATAAGAAAGAAATTCCCCGCTGTTCCTGATTAGTGGCACCTGTGAAATAGATGCCCTGAGTTGGGGAAGCAGAGAGTGAGCCAGGATAATTTTTTAAACTCTTTGTGCTGCACGTCAGTGATAAATACCCAATTTCTCTTGCCTCTGAGGGATAGGCTTGTAAGAGACTGTGTTAAACGTTTGTCTCAACCTTGCTGAAATTCCCCACGAAGAAACGTCAAGGCTGCTGTTTGCAATCTTGGACCACCGATAAGCCACGAGGCTCAACTCAACTATTGATAAGTCCTAAACAACAACTTCAGGGCCCAGCTCATCTGCAAGCACAAAAGCCCAACGGTGTGCAAGTTGTCATGTCATGCTACATCTGCAAAAAACGAGCCCTCCGCACACCTATGCATGCTCCACTGAGAGAGGCGGTGCTGGGGGGAGTGAAAATCGCTCCTGACAACCCTCATATGCGTGTGCTAAACATGATAGGCAAAGCAGCTCCTGGGACACTATATAGTGTCGCTGTGAACAACTACTCTCTGAAGATCTTCCCCACTGAATCAAAACCACCCTTGGGGAAGGGTGGCTAGAAGGCTGTATGGCGGAAAAGGAGCTGGGTGTTCTAATTGACAGAGCAGTGTGCCCAGGTGGCCAAGAAGGCCAACGGCATCCTGGCTTGTATTAGAAATTTTGTGACCAGCAGAAGAAGGGAGGTGATTGTCCCTCTGTACTCAGCACTAGTGAGGCCGCACCTTGAGTATTGTGTTCAGTTTTGGGCACCTCAGTATA
>NW_009704277.1:15251-16281 GCF_000703405.1 Apaloderma vittatum
TGCTCTCTTCTCACAGGTAATGAGGGATAAAACAAGAGGGAATGGCTTCAAGCTGCAGCAAGTTAGGTTTAGACTAGACATTAGGAAAAAATTTTTCACAGAAAGAGTAGTCAGACATTGGAATAGACTGCCCAGGGAGGTGGTTGAGTCTCCATCCCTGGATGTGTTCAAGTGTCATTTAGATGGGGTGTTGGGTGATATGTTTTAGGGGTGACCTTGTAGTGTAGGGTCAATGGTTGGACTTGATGATCCCAGGGGTCTTTTCCAACCTGAATTGTTCTATGATTCTACGATTCTGTGAAAATAGACAGACCTGCAAGACTTCACTGATCTGTGCTAGTAGCTATACTTCTTGCTATCTTAAACGTTTTACTGCTTCGCTTTTCCATTTCCTTATCTTTCTTTCCTATCGCTCTCCAGTGGTTGTCACTCAATAACAAGTTGTACTGCTTGACATCTGACACCGTTTGTGTCTTAATTTCACCTCAGGGATCAAAACGAATCACCTTGACTCTAACCTCTGTCAGGAATAAGTGGGTCAAGACAAGGCTTCATTAGCAGAAAGGAAAACTGGAATGAGAAGCACCCCTGTCACTGCACCCACGCTCCCAAGGCAAAGCACCCCCTCCCCAGGCAATCTGTCCATCCTCCTCCTCTTTCAAAGATGAAGATTTGCTGGGTATAACTAAAGAAAAAGCCTCAGAAGGAGCCCAGCTCTGGACAGCACGAATTCTGAAGCAAAGAGCAGTCCAGGAATTGCTCGGAGCGTCTCCTTCCACACTAGGTCCCTGGGGGTTGACCTCAATGTTTTCATGTGCTACAAGATAATTTTATACCAAACTTTTGGAGAAGGAAGGAAAAAAAAAAAAACACAAGGAAAAAAGAGCTTTAGGCTTATCTTCATTGTCCTCCTTTCACTGCTGCAGGTTGAATTTCCTAACCTTGTTGCATCGCATACTGAGGGGGGGAAAACTGGGAGGGGGGAAAACCAAGGAGGGAGGGGAAACCAAGGAGGGGGAGGAAACCAAGG
>NW_009704277.1:16369-27815 GCF_000703405.1 Apaloderma vittatum
GAAAGAAGGAGGGAGGAAAAGAAGGAGGGGGGAAAAGAAGGAGGGGGGAAAAGAAGGAGGGGGGGGAAAATAAAGAAACAACCCATGTGGGTGTGTGGAAGTGGAGGGACAGTGCCACCAGCACCCATCCCACTCAGTCACACCAGTCCCTCCCAGGCCCACGGGGTTTGGAAACAGCAAGTAAATCACATTTAAGCTCAGCAGCAAGAAGCTGGCATTTATGTTGCCGAGCCAGCCCGTAACCCCACTTAAACCAGTTTGTTCCACCCGAATTTTTTTCCCATTCATACATCTCGTGCTTGGGGCAGCAAAATTCAGGTGGGAAGATTTGGAGGAGGAAAGCCACAAACACAGAAGATCTACCAGGAGGGCGAAGGAAAGCCAGCAGGAAATTGTGCATTACAAGTAAACAGTCTACGAAAGGGAGGAAATTAATATTTAATAACAAAAAGCCCATCATTCCTCTGGAGGAATCCGCAGACATTTAGACACCGTCATGTGTATAGGTGTGACTGTCCTAAATGTCACTGGGAACTCCCAAATATTGACAAGAACCCCCAGACTCCCCAACCCACCCTTTCTGGACCTGACCATCTGCACGGGTGGGATCACACATGGTGGAGGCTGGATCTGCGAGTGCAAGAGATGAGGGCGATTCCTTTAGGACTCTGGCATCAAAGTGTGAGGACAGAGAGTATGGGTGACCACTTTGTTTCCCCCTCACTTTAACCTGTTTTTACACGAAAACGGATTGTGGTGGGGCAGCCCTCGCTCCACACGTCCCTGTGAGGATGAGGACATCAAGCCCTGCAACACCTCTGCTTAATTCCTCGTGATTCGCAGCCCTGATGGAGCCCAATTTATTTCCCTTCCTATTCCAAAAGTAGAACTAAAAGCTGAAGCTTAACAGCATCTCCGAGTGTTGCCAGCATTGCCTGCCACCCAAGCTCAGCTCCAGGCTAAAGGGGTTTCCCGCAGCTTGATGTTCCCATGGAATAAGGACAACTTTTATTTTTTTTTTTTTTTTCTGTGAGAAAGAAATGGTAGAGAGAAACAAGTTGTCGCGTATCACCTGCGAGAGGAATGGTACAATACTCCGCGTTAATCCAATACTTAGAAAGGCAGAGACTCGCTCGCCCACATCCACCCTTCACAGCTTCAACGCTGGATGATCAGCGCTGGTCATCCACCAGAGCAGGAGAGGTGTCGAATCCATCCCAGAAAATAAAACAAAAACCACCCAAAACTCCCAAAAATATTTGCAGTGAAATATGTCCTTATAATCTGGCAATAATGAAAATTCCTCAGGGCAATGCTCAATCAAGTTTGGGTTTTAAACAGGGTTATTGAAGGAGATGCTGCCTCACCTCTGTGAGGTGCTTTCCTTCGCCCTCCTGGTAGATCTTCTGTGTTTGTGGCTTTCCTCCTCCAAATCTTCCCACCTGAATTTTGCTGCCCTCTGTGAGGCATCACCAGTGTACACCAATTATTAGTTTTTATAGCACTTCTGAGGCTGCAACAAGTTAAGTGCCTGTGCTGCCTTTGCAGGTAGGAAAAGGAGGTGCAGAGAAGCCAAAAACTCCTTTTAGACTCCAGTAGGGTTAGCAGTTCAGGTACACCCCTGCTTTTCCTCTTCTCCTGTGCCCTGTACGGTATTTCCTTTGCACAATATTTTCCTCAGTATATTGGAGAACAATGGCTTTGAAAGCAACATGTGTTTACTGAGGAAAACCTCAAGCTCTGAATCTGTGGTCTTAAGTTCTGCTGAAGTTTTACAATTTCAAACAAGGGCGGGAAAAAAAAAAAGAAAAAAAGAGAATCAGAAACTTCAGAAAAAACCCCAAAATTAGCAAAACCACTTTGTCTCCAAGGCACTTGGAGACCAAAACAAATGTGAGAACTCTCAGCATTTTCCAAGTGACCAGAAAGCAGCTGTGAAGGGGAGGAAAAATGCTGGACAAAATTTGGGTTAACGAAAGCATCTCCAGGGATGCTGAGCCCATGGTCCTACATTAGCCAGGAATCGGCACCCTCAACACGGCCACGCTTATCTCACTTCTGCTTAGGGTGCTTTATGGGTTTAGATGTTGATTTTTTTAAAAATTCATTTATTATTTTTTAAAATATCAGACCCAGTGTTGCACAAGTGCTGCTGCAGACTCTGAAGAGCAGGCACGCTTCTGAATTTCCAGCATCCTTATCAGTGCTTTGCAGTCCTTGCTATGAGTATTTAATAACCTTTAAGTGTTTGTACTGGGGAAAGGGGGGAACAATGACGACAAAAAAGGAAAATAAACACAGCCACCCAACAGCTAAATTGGAAATCCCTTCCAGTATTTACTATTGACAGGGGAAAATCCTAAACTACACCAAAAAAAAAAAAAGAAAATTTAGAGTATGCTAAAAATATTTTCACACCACGTTTTGCACATTGCAATTCCCCCAGCCCCATCACTCCAGCCACCGCTAAAGGAATACAGCTCTCTCTATGTTGCCAAATTCTCGGTGCATTATGAAATTCAGGATTAACAAAGTATTCAGCAGAGCTCAAACATTTCTTTTTCGGGGGTGGGGGTGAAGAGAGCTTCAGATTGCAGGTCATGAGCAGGCAAATCACCGCTTGCTCCGGCTTCTCCGAGCTTGAAATCCCAGACCGAATTTAACAGGGTGGATTGGATTGTTTGGCCTTAGAAATCCATATCCCATCGTTTATTTTTGCAGCCAGAGGGTGTGTGCACTAGCCAGGTGTCCTGGTGGGATTCCAACAGTAATATCCCTAAATCTCCCTCCGAAATTAAAAGGAGGGATTGTTGGTTTGGTTATTTTTTCTGTGGGGCTTTTTTTTTTCCCCATCTGTCCTCTTCTTCACCTTCCCCACTACTATGATATAACTTCCCCAGAAGCTCGGACAACAAGTCACAGCAACAAATTAAGAGGCAAAACATCCCTGGGTGGGATTATTCTCATGCAAGGAGCCTGATGCTTCCATGAGATGGATCTTCTACCCCAGGAACTTTCCCGGGCAGCCAAAAAGCTCCCAGGAGGAATTCCCCCTTGTGTCCGGTGCCCATAAGCATCTGGGGAGCTTTTCCTTCTGCCCAGGCTTGCGTGTAAATACATCTGTGCCAGTAAGGAGCTGTGCCAGTTCGGGCAACTTTATTATGGCTTTCAGAGCAATGACTTTCTAGTTTTGTTAGCAGCCCTGGTAACAACCAGGTTGTTTCTACAAGGGCCTAATTTTCCAGCTCCCATCTAGCCCTTCCACTCGCAGGAAAAAAAAAAAAGGAAAAAAAAGAGCTTGGGAAGAGTGCTTCATATACAACCACAATTAATTTTAAACCCTCTGCAAGCCCAGAATTTAACTCCTGGTGTTCGGCATGATCTTGCTTGCCTGGATCACCAGCAGTCAGAGTCCTCTGTTTACTCAGCTCCTTCCTGATTCTGCAGCACGAGTTGGTTTTGGAAACTGGGATTGCTTTTACCTTTTTTTTTTTCCCTAAACTATTGTTATTGTTGTCATGCAACGTGATTTATTAGTCAGACAGAGATTATCAGTGCCTGTATTAGAATGGAGGTCAAGAAAAAAGAAAAAAAAGAGACATGGTGGTTGAAATATCTGTTTTTAAATGCACAGGACAACAACTGCCCAGCAAATCCAAGGAGCCCACCACCAGTTCCACCTTCTCTGCAGGATGTACCCAGGCTGCTGGGTAAAAATCGTAGCACAAAGGCAGTGTCACGTGTCCTCACTTGACTTCCAGTGGCATATGTTACCCATTATCACTGGAGTTGCTAAATAACACTGCATCAGCTCCCTCCTGCCTGACAGGGACCCCACGTAACCCCTGCAAACACCTTGCCCAAGCAAAGGATTTTGGGTGGAGAGGGAGGTTTTTGGTGCAGAGGGGGACCTGCCCAAGGTTCACGCATGAGATAAGGGAGAGAGCAGCTTGAGTTTTATCTGCCAGAGATATGAAACTGCTTGGTTTTGAGTTACAGATTAATGAAGTTGTTTTGAACGTGGCACAGCTGAGCGAGTTCTGCTGGAAACCACTCAGAAATAAGTGGAGGATAAAAAAAACCAAACCAAAACAACAACTATCTGGGTTTGGCTGTAGATGCTGAAAAGCAGGAGGTGTTCAAAGCCCACTCAGGTGGGCGAGAGCTGCAAACCACAGGGCTGGCCAGGGAGTTGAGCATAGTAGGGGGGAACCCACCTGGGCACAATGTGTAGGCGTGGCTTTGAGCTAAGTGTCCTGATTGCATCTGCTGTCAGAAAGGGAAAACCCCATAAATCTGCACTGCCATACAAATAACAAATCTCCCCTCCCTTTGGGAAGAGAAAAAAAAGGGAGGACTGAAGAGATGTTGATGCTCAGAAGGGATGAGATATTTGAGTGGCAGCTGCTCCTTCCTTTCCTCACAACTTCCTTCCATTCAGGCATTCACTTTCTCCATTAAAAAAAAAAACAACAACAAACAAACCACCAACAACACCCCCAAAAAAGTCACCTGTGTTGGGCAATTATGCCAGGATATAATATGACTTTTCCTAACACAGGGTAAAAGAGCCAAAGGTGAAAGCTCTCTGTGTGAGCTGCTTTTGAACAGGGGAGCAAAACGTGTAGGAAAGAGAGACAAGCCAGCTCTAGGAGCTCCCTACCCTCACCAAGGCCCTTCCTCAATGTTTTGAGTCACCAAGTACTAGTCCTTCCACTCATTAATCACACAACTGTTGGACCATTGTACTTAATTAGCAAATAACGAGGTTTTCATTAAAGGGCATGACAAGCTTTGGGTGCCAGGGCATTCACATCTGTGCTTATTTCACCACAATTAAATATAAACAGTGCGTTGAGGGGAAAAAAAAAAACAACCCAACAAATCAAAACGCGTGAGTACCACATTGCCATGTACGTACAAGAGGTCTTCATATTGCATGCGAATCCTGCCAGTTTGCTCCAGTTTTGCCTGGCTTGTTTTACTCCCGCTAATATGTTTTGTTAAACATTTATTCAAAAATAATTTTAGAAGTTATTTTTTTATGCTTTAGCAAGATGACTTTGTCACATGCTACAGCAGAGAACCATCCAAGTCCTTCTTCTATTCAGAAATCGAGCCACCATCGAGGTCCCACCTATTTTTTTTCCCCCATGCTGTCCTTCCTGCAGACCATTAATGCAGCTTTCTGGGGAAGGAGGGATCATCACATCTTTTTTCAGTTAAATAAAAGGCAAACATTGCATTTTGACCCACGCCTCACCAACACGTTGCACAAATACACTCAAGCACGATGCAAACATGATACTGATTTTGCTCTATGAGCTGAAAGCCCATAAAAATACATGGCTGGGGCCCCATTTCCCCTGTTCTTTCCCAAAATAGCACATTCTCCAAGAGAACAGCCCAAAACACCAACAGCAAGTGCTTAAGCAGCTACAGGCAGTGTGTTTGTGTCTTCCCAGGCAAACCTTGGTGGGCAACCTGAGCCTTGGCCATTGCCTTAAGGCAGGAATTGATTTTATCACCAAGATAAAGAGCCTGGCATCTCAACACCTCCAGAATCACAGCAACCTGGGTAAGAGTGATCCATCTTAAGCCATAGCTCAGTCTCACAGCAATTTCCATCAAAACAGCTTTTTCTGGGAATCACCAACCAGCAGCTACAACATCACAATAACTGAGACAAAACCACCTCCAAGAAGCTTCATCAGAGCATTTAACAGCATGAAGTACAGCTGCTTCATCCCTTAAAAAGAGGGCAGGCAGCAGCCACTCCAAAACCTCTCTGGTATAGTATTGTGATAGGGTTTGAAACTTTGCATCCTCTCTTGACCTAGCTGGTTAAAGTTGGTTAAAGGGGTCATCCCAAATGCTTAGCTGCAGGGGAAAGATGCTTCAGGCAAGAGGAGGAAGAGGATGCTCAATAACAGCAATTGTTTTCAGTCCTCTGGGAGAGTAGAAAGCAAACAGCGATACTTCGAGGAGAGGGAAAGACAGAGATGGCGGTCCCTGATAGTTCCCTTTGCTAAATGGAAAGGAAAAGAAAAATCTTTATCTGCGAAGCGCAGAGCCTGGGGAGATTGAGATAAACCAGCTCCATTGCACTGCGGCCTGTGATACTAACCGAGCCTTCCCTCTCTTTTAATTGTCCCCTTTCCTGCTAAATTTAATTGGAAAATAAACAAAGCAGGAGCCTTTAGATGGAGAACTATGTCTGCTCAGAGAGATTAGTTGCATCGATCTGCCCTAATGACACCACTCCTTCTAGGGGCTAATACAGCACCAGCTTCACGAGTGGCTGAAGAAGTGACTGTCACCACACCCCTGACATCTTGGGTCTCTCTTTAAATACTGAGTAATAAACCCTTCAGCTAAGGCTCAGGGAGTCCCCCAGAAGAGAGATGAAAGCCTGCGAAGGCGAGGTAGAAACTCCTTTATGATAAAACCCAGCAAAACGTGCAATTTTTTTGTGAATTATTGCTTATGTTATGTGTGACACAGGAACGCATATGCGCTTAAGAGAAACCCTGGCAGGTCACAGAGTACAGCGAGACCTCAAAATCAACAGCACACATAGGGAATATAACCTGATACCACAGATCTTCTGAGTTCTGTGCTGAGGTTCAGCGTCAGGTCAGATCAATAACATTTTTGGATGTAGCCCTGTTGGGTTTCATCCAGCATTTGTCAATCAAACTATCAGATTTTTAATCTTGTTTTCCACGCTCCTGGGGAGCTACATGAATTGCTGCTGGAATGCAAAACCCATTATTTTTGAAAAGGCTTTCAGAAGACATTTTACAGCCAAAAGCATCTTTTTTTTTTTTCTTTTCCTTTTCAAAAGACTGGGTCTTGCAGAGCCCAAGTCCGGCTCAGAACCACTTGGTTTGACTGCACAACCCATAAAGAACAGCAACAAAACCTTTTATAAATGGAAAAGCAGGTCCAGATCCCAGACTTGGTAGTTTCAGGAACAAAGTAGGACAAACAGCTCCTCAGAAAAAAAGTGTATTAGATCTACTACGACGGCTGGGATTGCAAGAGAGAGGACAGAGTGATTTGAAACCCAGTGCTGGTAACCGTTTGCCCTTTAAACCACCCATTTAATTGGTGAACAAACTTCATAAAAAATAACAATTCGGAGCTGATCCCCAGTGGCCAGTCAAGAGAGGCGCACAATTTACATGGGAAACTCATAAATTGATGAGCCTGAGTACGAGCTGCCTCCTCCCATCTCATCCTCACCAAGACGTGGCACCTACCTAGCTATGTTTTGTTTGGTGGGTTGTTTCTTTCTTTTTTTTTTTCTCTGACTGAATCTCCAGGGGCTTGCTAAGACCACAGCTCAGGAAAATCAAATTGTTTATCAGTCTCAGGTGGTCCAGCTTTGTAGGACATGGGATCCAGTTCCGCGTCCTCATCCGCCGAGACCAAACACACTTTTCCTGCCAAAATGCCTGTTTAGATTTCAAGCATCCTCACCCCAGAACTCCTCCTTTTTTATCTAGACCCCTCCTTTTATCCTGCACCTCAAAGGGGTGTCAGCGGCCACGACACGGAGGGAAAGGACTAATAAACAGAGGGGGACAGAACAGCCTTTGGGGATAAAAGGCAGCATTTCTTCTCCAGCGAAGGCAGAGAGACTGACAGGTGAGGGAAGTGCTCTCTTCATGGGGCTGCCTTTCATGTGGGATGCTGATAATGCCTTATTTAAAAAAAAAAATTGAAATATTTTCATTTGCTTTTCTTATAAAGCTGACTTGGTCGTGTTTATTCCCAGGGAGTGTTTTTCTTTCCCTGTGTAAAGGCCTCTGCAAAAATCCTGGGAGGGTTTGCGGAGCATGATATTCCTCAGTTGGATTTAGGAGAACCTACTATAGCCCTAAAGGAATTCTCATGTACCTGTTGATAAAAATATGTAGAGTTGGGCTTATAAATCTGAAGTATGTATGTGCATTCGTGTGTGTACTCTTGTAATAAGTCCATATATACTGAAATAACAATATACAACATAATAACTAAAGAGGGAACATATTTCCTGCAAAGGCAAGTACTGCCTTCATGAGTAATTTGTGGCACCAAAAATACACCATAAATATGATAACAATGATATCTGGAAGCCATGTAAAGCAACGTCCTGTTCTGAGTGCTTTGGATTTTGTTTCCCTTACAGCCCCACTAATTCCTGCCTCTTAGCAAGGGAATCCAACGCTGGTCACTAAGCATTGTCCTTCAAAAATATTTAGCTGGAAAATGTTCCAGCCAACTCTGACAGCATTGAGATTTTCTCACTTGGTAAAGCAGACGATAAAAATCTTCCTGTCGTAAACCACCAAAACTAAAGCCTGCTCATGCAAACACGTGGTAGCCCCTCCGGCGTTAGCAGGAGTCGACCCCAGCCCCAAATCGCCCAAATCCCCCAAAATTTCACAAAGGTTACGCCACACCATGAGCTCGCCTGCAGCAGGCTCTGCTCATCGCCGCTGACCCAACGTCCTTGAGGATGTCCCCAGAGGAAGACCAGTTCCTTCTATTCTTCTCTGGCCACTGCTGGCACAGGTGTGGCCCCATCCCGTGTCCCCCCACCCCCAGCCCCATTGTCCCTTGTCCTAGCCTTGGGGGTCTGCACAAACAGGCATTGTTGATGTCAAGCAGACTGTACGCATTTCCTTCTTTGGCCTTGGAGAAACTTTTTTTTTAACCAGTTCCTTCAGCATACTGATTTGTCTTTATTATTATTATTTATTTAAAAAAAAAAACCCAAAGTTGAATTCAAGTGCAGCGTGCTGTTCTGTGGGATTTCTGGTCTCCAGGAGATAATTTGTTTTTGATTATTATTATAGTTACGATCTTATTTTCTGAAACGGGGGTTTATAAACTTGTTCAGCCTTGGGGATTGAGATACAACCCCCCCTTTTTTTTTTAACTTCAGAAGCAGGATCCTGACTGAATTTCAAATGGGAATGTCAGCCAGCTGAGAAGTGATTTTAAAAAGTGTGGTGTATTTAACAAAAAACTATAGAAACATGATTTGTTTTTAACTTACCAAAACCCCACTCTCTTGCCAAAACTGTGGGTAAAAATATTAGCATAAGCTTTGCAGATGATGAACTGGCTACACAAAGTGGTGGTGGGGGAAGGTTTCCTGCCTATGAAATTGTAACGAGCCTATAAACAGCTCTAGCAGGAACATTCAAACATTTATTGGGGAAAAAAACCTAAATAAAACCACTGGAAAAAGTTGTTAGCAATATTCTTGCAAATCAAAGGAAAGGATCTGACACTGCAGTCTTGGGCAAAAAGTTCTCTTCCCTGCAACAGAAGCACATGATTCAGCTTCATGCACCTCCTAATGAAGAATATTAGCAACAATTCATTAATTACTCTGCTGGAATGACCCCTTAGATACACACCTAGAAATTATTTTTAAGCATTTTTTGTTTTGTCCATAACCCCATCTTGGAAATGTCTGGAGGAGCTATAGTTAGAAACAGCCATCATCTTTTTTTGTCCGTGGCACTTGATCGGATGAAACAAAAGCAAAAACAAAAACACACACTTGCTAGTTTGAATTGCTGAAATAATTGCTAGTCAAGCTCTCAGCCTGTCTGAAAGAGAAAACACCATCAGTGTTTTTATAAAAGCAAAGACTCATACTGGTTTAGCAGAAAGGAAATGCTTTTGTGTTGAGCCCTCTTATTTTGCATGTTGAAAGAAAATTCTGAAGTTCTGAATAAAACCCATTCGAGATGGCATCAAGGTATTTTTTCTTTAGCGCTTGAGGCTATGGTGTAGTGGTTAGGTATGCTGGGATGAAGGTTGGACTAGATGATCGTCAGAGGTCCCTTCCAACCCCTAACATTCTGTGATTCTGTGATTCTTCCCCCCAACATGGTTTTTCAGTGTGGCCACTGATCCCAAATGCTCTAGTTTTGGAGCATTAGCTGTGGGCACCTGCACTTTATTCTTAGCTCAGATAGCAGTGACACCTCTGCATCATTCAAATGCTTCTCTCTTCTTTTTTTTTGGTGAAGCCAGCACCACCCAGAAGCTTGCTGAACAGGAGAAGCTGGTGAAGGGTCTCCAGCTCCTGCTCTCCCCTCCTTTGCGTCAAAGGCCTTTGCAAAGATCTTCACATGCTCCAAGACCCAAACCGCAGTCTCCGCAGGAGGAGATATGGGGAAGAACAACAGAAATTTGTAGTCTTCCAAGTTGGGGTTTTGTGAAGCTCCAGGAGATGATCCTGGGGTGCAAAGTGCACCATGATGAGCTTTTTTTTTTCATTTGCCAGCCCCCCAACTCACACTACCAAGTATAAAACATGTGCCATCAAACCATCTTCATCCAAGGGTCTCCCAATTGCCCGAAGACACCATCCTGCAGTCTTCCCTTCTTCAGGGCACTTCCCCTCTTATGAAAACTGTTACCACCTTGACCTCTCTGCAGGCACTGCTCTGTGGGCAGGTAAGTGGCTCAAAAATGACATATTTCGCATAAAATAACAAAGGATGTGTTTGAACCAGACCATGCCCAGTGATGCTCAGATGCACAAAACACCCTTTTGCACAAGAAACCTCCTGGTCTGAAAAAAAGTATAACCTCAGCAAGTTCTACACCACCAAATATTTAATTTAAGCATTTTTAAAAAGTTCAAATTTCGACTGCGCCTTTGGATTCTATATGGTGGTTGCAGAGAAGTTGCTTCAAGCCCTTTTAGGGACTTCGGCGACATTGATGCTTGTTTAAACATTACAGTGTGCTATATTAATGCCCTCGGCAGACGTCAGCCAAGCCCAGCCGATCCTCCTCTCCGCACCGGATCTGGGGTCAAGTGATTAACAAGTCGTTAACGCAGAGCATCTCAGCACCGACCCTCACCCCAGCGCAACATCTGGCGGGCGCATCCCCACACTGGGCACAGAGGGTTTGCTCGGGATGATGTTGGGGACCGACCGTGCTTGGCTCCATCCTGGCAGCCCAGACCTTCCCACGACCCAGCTCCTATTTCAGGGCTTCTCTGTCTATTTAAAGCACGCGAAGAAACAGGGGGGAAAAAAAAAGCACTGGAAACAGAGCACACGCGCACGAGACGCCGCGCCAAATATTCAGTTTCTTTTAGAGGACGATAGCAAGGGCTCCCACGGCTTTTTTTATTTTTTATTTTTTTTTAGCTTGAAAACGATCAAGCCCTATTAGGGATTATAAAAATCATCTGTGAATAGATCAAGTCTTCAAAAAAAAAACAAACCAAAAACCAAAACCCAGGAACACAACTGATTTCTCCTGCAGAAAAGCGTCACCGGCTTGAAGCAACCGAAGTTTTAGGATGGGAGCGAGGAGCACGGGGAGGAGGGGGAAGGGGAAGACAGCGAGGAGACAGCTTAGTCCGCCACAAACAACCAGCGAGCCAGGCTATGCTACAGGAAGGCGGAGGCTCCGGTGA
>NW_009704277.1:27869-28071 GCF_000703405.1 Apaloderma vittatum
TGTGAGTGGGCGTCCGAGACAACGAGTCCGTCCCTTCATCTGTCCGTCCGTCCAGCCAGCGGGATGGCCATCGCCCCGTTGCTTCTCCTGCTCATGTTGCTGCCGGTTCGGGGGTCCGTCAGAGAGGACGCCGGGGTGATCTGCACTGGCACCGCTTGCTACACCCTGCACCGGGACGAGCTGGGCTGGCACGACGCCCAGA